>NC_143004.1:6775578-7083559 GCF_061535395.1 Colias eurytheme
AGGCATTACAAAACGATATAAATAGCGTCTGTGAATGGAGTAAAATCAACCGTTTAGATCTTAATGAGGCAAAATGTAAAGTAATGACTTTTACTAGGAGTAAATCCCCACATCTTTATGGCTATAAAGTTTCGGATAAGATTGTAGCTAGAGAGAATTCGATACGTGATTTAGGCGTATTATTCGATCGTACCTTAAGTTTTAATGACCACATAATTGATCTTTGCCAGAATGCATATAAAGCCCTTGGATTTATTTTTAGGCAGACTGCTCGTTTTAATGACAAAACTGTTATCATTAGCCTTTATTATGCATTTGTACGTAGTAAGCTCGAATATAACGCTATCGTGTGGAGCCCACATGAAAAAATTTACACGTTAATGATAGAGAAAATCCAACGCAAATTCTCAAGATGCCTTTTCCGCAAGATGTATGGATATTATCCCTACTTATATCCATCCTTGTACGTTACGGGGATGGTTGGAATGGATACACTGGAGCTACGACGTGAGCGCGCGCTTATGGTTCATTATTATCTGCTGTTAAATAACAAAATTGACAATCCCGTGGCACTGGGGGCCTGTGGTGTGTGGGCACCGACCTGCTCCGTGCAGTGGCGCTCGCGGCCGCTGTTCGCGGAGAGCCTGCTCCGGACGCGAGCCGCTTGGAGTGCACCCACCCATCATGCACTCAATTTGTTGAATAAATTCTTACGTGCTAAATCTGAAGTGGACCTGTTTAATGTTAATATTGTATCGTTTGTCTCTAATTGTACCTTATTTTTAAGTCAAACTTTGTAATCATTGTTATCTTTGTGCGTGTTGGTATGTTTTGTACTGTAAGTCAAAGATGAATAAATAAATAAATAAATAAAATAAAAAAATCAATAACAGATAAACTATTGCCAAATTTTCATAATCTTTTTATTTGGTTCCCATATAATCGTATAACAGATAAACTATTGCCAGATTTTCATAATCTTTTTATTTGATTTCCATACAATCGTGATTATACTATTACTATCGACTGAAAATAAACATTGTCAGTAAGTAAATTTATTGTTTTACTTGTCCATTACAGACCGGTTTTAGTGTCAAAGTCGACTCAGTAGGTTAGGTTTGAACTACGACCCCCACGCTAGAACTGACTCGCTATTGTTTTACTTGCCTATTACAGAAAGGTTTAAGTATCAAATTCGACTCAGTAGGTTAGGTTAGGTTTGAACTGTGACCCCCCATGCACGAGCCGAGCGAGCGAAGCGAGCGTGCCGCGGCAGCGGCCGGCGAGTGCCAGAACCGACTCGCTATTGTTTTACTTGCCCATTACAGAAAGGTTTAAGTATCAAATTCGACTCAGTAGGTTAGGTTAGGTTTGAACTGTGACCCCCCATGCACGAGCCGAGCGAGCGAAGCGAGCGTGCCGCGGCAGCGGCCGGCGAGTGCCAGAACCGACTCGCTATTGTTTTACTTGCCCATTACAGAAAGGTTAAAGTGTTAAAATCTATTCAGAAGGTTAGGTTAGGTTCGTGCTGCGTCCCCCTGGAAGGATTACGTTTTGCTGGATATCGTTTATTGGAATTTCAAAAATCTGGACATTGTTTGTCTGGATATCAATTAACTGTATTTCAAAAATTTGTGTTTTAAAAATCTGGCTTTCGTGCATATGGATTACGGTCATCTGGATTTTGTGCATTTAGATTTCGTATGTCTGGAACTCATTCGTCTGGATTGTAAAACGTCGTACAAATAAAGAAATGGGCAAATGAAATTCGGAGTTGCGATTATATGGAAAACAAAACTTCGAAATTTTAAAATTCGGGGTTATGAAAAAATGTCCAAACGTTTTCTGGATTATGATATTCGGAATATTAAAATTCGAGATTAAGATAGGTAACCACTTTATACAACATAATATGTCATTATATTCTAATTTCTAACGATAGAAGAGTTTTTAGAATCCTTTTTCCACCCTATTTCAAAGAATAACTACCAGTAAAATTTAAATATTATGTAATGTCGTACCTACTCAAGAATGAAATGTAGGTACTACGTGGGTACTACAAATTAAAACATGGGAAGTGCATAGGAATCAATAGGAATAATGTGAGTACAGATAATAAAATGCAATGTGCGAGTAATATTTAATCTGTTGTTGCCTAGCAACCGATAAACATAAACATTACATGTTGTAGTCAACAGTAGTTAGGTTTTACTTGGTTTTATAATTTAAAATAAAAACAAAGTAAAAATGAAGTCTGCTGTGAATACAATATTATTTGATGTCTCCAAAAATGAATTGTTCAAAATAAATGAGAACTACAAAATGCTGCATCGGAAACTAAAGTCTACATGGAAAGTTATGATGTAGGTAATTATTTGTTTTATTCCTATGATAAAAAACCTCTTTACCTCAGAGACGAATTTAAAATGAAAAAAGAAAATAGTAACTATAATATTGAAAGCGTTGACATACCTTTGAATCAATAGAAAAAATTTAATATCACGATTGAGATTTTTAATCCTTTGGTAGTGTCATAGCAGAATATTAAAAAGTAAGCTCTTCTGAAAAATGTTTTTAGAAGGTGTCTTACCAACCAACATAAATTAAGTTTATTTGATATATCTTTAGTCTGGGCTACCTATCTATGAAAACTAAGATTTCAGCAATCGCGAAGAGCTCTCCCCAAACATCCTACAAGACATCAAGATCCTGGTGGTACCAGGGCCACAGAATGTGTTCAATGACGAAGAGTTAGCAGCGCTCAAGGGAATGGTCGAAAGGGGAGACTCGGTTCTTGTACTTATGACTGATGGAGGGGAGGAGAGGATGAACACCAATATAAACTTCTTTCTCGAAGAGTTTGGCATTGTTGTGAATAATGGTGAGGTTAAGTTCCATAATATAATATGTGGGTACATATGTCGTTCGTATGCGCTTTGTGCAAAAAGTACATAAAACAGATAATAATTATTATAGGCAATTAACCAAAGGGAAGCTTATTTCAATATGTAATTGTTATACAAGTACTATATTCTGTTCATTACTAAAGAATATTTACCTAATGCGATATTATATATCATAGTACTTACCCATTTAGGGTAACCTTCAAGATAACAATTATATAAATGTTATCAACGCACATCCTAGATAAATCAAAGACAATAGTATAATATGAATATAGGGCTAAATATGCATAAAACTCCTTTTCACTTCCTCCTTGCTTACTCCTTCTTCTGCTCATACAGATTGCGTAATCCGTTCGATGTACCACAAGACGTACCACCCGAAGGAATGTCATGTATCAAACGGTATACTCAATAGAGCGGTCACCAAGTTCCTCATGAAGATGCCTAACTACTCCAGCGAGGGGGATGACTTTCTGTTAGTGTTTATTTTTATTTACTTTGTATTTGAATTAAAAAAAGCAAGTAATATAATGCAATAGCTGAAAGCAACATTTCACGTATCTCAAACATTTATTTAAATTATGAATTCAATTAGACTTCGTTTAGATACTCTTTTTAAGTGTTTCAATAGAGAAGAGGCAGCACGAAACTTTGCAGTTGCCCTACGTCAAACTATGACCCAAAAGTGCAGCTTACATTACATTTTTTACTTGATTTATGAATTTACAGTCTTGTGTCTTATGTAGGTATATGGACCTACATAAGACACAAGACTATAAACTACAAAAGTATATACTTAATATAAAATCATCTCGTCTAAATTACCAAGCATATAAACATTTATATAAATAACAGTGAAGACCCAGCCACACCAAACTTCATCTACCCATACGGTGCAACGTTGACCGTTAAAAAGCCAGCAGCGGCCATCTTGTCGAGCAGTGACGTGTGCTACCCGGTGAAAAGGCCTGTAGCTGCATTGTATAGCTCTGAAAAAACTGGAGGTATCATTTATAAGCTTGTGGTAATTTTATTTAATAAAAAAGAGCGTGTGTGCTGAATACACGTGACAGAAGTGAAACTTCTTTGGCGAGATTTAAAGATACCATTGAAATTTTACTCTCAACGCGCCTAAAGTATTTTCACTTACAAAAATAAGCTTTCTTTCTATGTCATAAAGTTTTTCTTGACAGAGAAATCGATAATATGGTTCTTAAAAAACACAGGCTCACAGTTTTGGATATTTCTATACTGGAAAATTTTCCTACTTAATATTGAACTCACATGTCTTGTTTTATAGCCATTTTTTAAAATGAAATATAAAACTTTCCTCTAAAGGAGGAAACTATTACAGTATCAGTTAAAAGTTTCTGCTAAAGGACTTCAATGTTACATGCTTATTCTATTCTTCGTGCTAACGATTTCTTTTTACTAAACACAATCACTGCGCTATTTGAAACAATTACAGTTCTAACTATTATTAGGTAAACTCTTCGTCCTGGGCTCGGGACATTTCTTCGCGGATCAGTATCTGGACTTAGAGTGCAACGATCTAATCAGGGAGATGATATTCGACCTCCTCGGTGGTGCAGTGGACCTACATCTTAACCCTGTTGATGTGGATGATCCAGATGTAAGACTTGTTGCCAAGAAAGTTGATTAGCATTTTGTATGAAAAATTATGACTATCCTAGAAACGAGCAGAAATAAATGTATGTACTTACTGTCTTAAGAAAGAGTATTTAATAGATAAAATTGAAATTGAATAAGTAGAAGACATTGCTGCAGATAAGCAAAAATGATAAACGTAAAGGGTAGGATGGCATTTTCGAACTCACAATTGTTTTATCTACTTTTTCGATAATTTCAAATATCCACAATTTTTTTTAATTAAATAAGATGTTATTATTATGTGACAATAAAGATGTTTTGTATTGCTTTTCATTCTACTGTTAATTCCCAAAAACTTTATTTTACATTACCTACCTACCTTTTCTCTCTATACGACTGTTATGATGCAGGTGAACAAATCCTTGGGAGACACCCTATGGCTCTCCATACTATTACTATCTGAACCCGCGAGCTCCTCTTCACACTATTCGACTGACATAGACATTATAATGTAGGTGAACGAGTGCAGAACCCTGGGGGACACCCTATATGGCCGTCCACACTATTACTACCCGAGCCCGCGAGCTTTTCTTTACACTATGCGACTGACATAGCTATTATAATGTAGGTGAACGAGTACAGAACCCTGGGGGACACCCTATGGCTCTCCACACTATTACTACCGGAGCCAGCAAGCACTCCCCCGCCTCGCCTCGCGCCGCTACACCCACACGCGCTGTTCACTTGGAGACTGTTCTCGTTGAATTTGTCACATTGTAAGTGGATATTTATTTATTTATGTGTATGGGTATTTCTGATAGAAAAGTGAAAAAATTTTCTTTAGTTTTCATGTTAAACGATTGATGACATGATTTTCATTAGTTACTGTATTGATGTTAATGACGAAATTATTTGGGGTGTTGTTTTCGCTAAAATATCGCATTTCCTGAATTTGAATAGCTTTGTGATAAATACCACGTTATTTTCAAACTGAAGAGTAAGAAATGAAGCATTCAGAATATTTTGAGGGCTGTAATGTAGCATGGCCATATCTAGAATTCGTATTTGTAAATCTATTTATAGCTTTTTATTTGGATTTTTTTAGTGCCAGAGGTGTTAGGGCTGTATGAAGAAGTAGGAGTCAAACATGAACCTCTGCGTTTGATAGCACCACAATTTGAAACACCGTTTCCACCTCTGCAACTTGCCGTAAGTGTATTTGTTATTTTTTTATGAAACAAATGTGTTGGCAAGTCAGACTTGTTAACATACACTAAGAGTAAAAAAAGCGAAGAGTTTAAACATGATTAAAATGCAGTACGTAAAATTTTGTTATAGAAATAGAAATAGAAATAGAAAGCGTTTTATTTGCCACCATGTAACTCTTAGTAATTAATACACAAAACAGAAAAAAAAAAAAGATAGTAATGGAGGCAAAAAGGACTCCCCGTCAGCAAAGCAGCAACCATTACTTAAAATGTATTGCTGCACTGATTTTCAGAGGAGACCACGTGACTGTACAGATGCAATGATTCAGTATTAAATGATACATATAATTATGAAAGTGTGTTTATGTAGCATAGGTAGAGAAAAAATATAATGTGCACCTTAATTTTATTTTGCGAACAGTGGGAGAGTGTTAGATATTATATAAATACACAATAAAATACCTTAAAATGATCAATGGCTCAAATATGTGGCGACGGGCCGAACTCCTATCGGTAATTGCTTCTGATGCTGGAGCAACAAAAACCTCAGACGTTTTTTAAAACATGGCACTGAAGAAAGATTTCGTAAAGGGGGAGGTAAATTATTCCAGCACTTTGAAGCAGCATAACGGAAACTACCACGAAATGACGAAGAGAAATGTTGCGATAACTTAATGCTTCCGGAATTAGCGAACCTAGTATTATAATCATTTTTGGCCCAGTCAAGTTTATCATGCAAGTACGCAGGTTTACCGTTCTTAACAACACCGAACAAAAGTACGCTAAAATGTAGTTCTCTCCTGAAAGTCATAAATAGCGAGTTGGATTTGTTAAGAAATGGAGAGATATGCGCTCTTCGAGGGATACAATAGCAAAAACGCGCACAAGCATTATGGACTCTCCTAATTACGCGTTCGGTTCTTGCCAATAATCTTGTCCCATATAGTGCATCTGCATAATTAAATTTTGATAAGATCAAAGTTTCACAAAGCCTCACACGTAAATCTTCACTTAGAAAATCACGCACTTGATACAGAATTTTAAGCCTGTAAAAACAGTTCCTCGCTATTTCGTGAACGTGGTCCTCAAAACGCATACCATCATCCAGTATGACTCCTAAGTTACGCGTCGACACAACTCTCTCAATCGGTTCAGATTTAATGTGCAAAACTGGGTTATACGATAAAACTTTCTGGATCATCGTTTTTGTTCCCAACACCATAAATTTGGACTTCATTGGATTGAGAACTAGAGAGTTAGAGTCGGCCCAACTAGATATTCTATTTAAGTCATCGTTGATCTTTGCAATTACTAAATCAGTCTGGCTTGGATGAAATGAGATGTATAGCTGCAAATCATCCGCGTATATATGATATTTACAGTATTTAATAGAATTAATGATATCTGCGGTGTAGAGTACAAATAAAATTGGTCCTAGGATCGATCCTTGTGGTACGCCTCTAATTATTTCAAGCGGACATGATAATTTTTTCTCACCAGAGGATGTAGTAAGCTCCACAGATTGCGATCGACTAGATAAATAACTTTTAAACCAACTTACGGTCGCGGGGCTAAAGCCATAGAAAGATAACTTGGATAAGAGCATATTTATATTAATAGTTTCAAACGCACGAGAGAAATCAAGCAAAACCAAGATTGAGCTTTGACCTCTATCCTGTTCCGATATAATGTTGTCTATAACGTCAATTAGCGCAGTGGTAGTGCTGTGTGATTTTCTAAAGCCAGATTGATATATCGGTAGAATGTCATTCAGTTCCAAATAAGATTGGATCTGCTGGCACACCACCCTTTCCAAAACTTTTGAAAGACTGGGTAAGATACTGATTGGCCTCAAGTCTTTCACGCTTTCTGGGTTCGTTTTTTTAGGAAGTGGGCGGATTATGGCGTATTTCCAACAGTCCGGGAAAGTACAAGTCTGAATAGATTTATTAATTAAATGTGTTATTACTGGTAATGTATTACGAAGGGTGAGTTTTACCATTTTAAGTGAAATTCCGTCGGAGCCTATTGCATTAGAGTGTAGAGAATTTATTATTTTACGAATACACGATTCATCGACTGCAGTTAATTCAAAAATTGAAGAGGAGAAACAGTTACTACGGAAATAAGTTACTTTGGAAAGATCTACTACGCCGTTACCTGGAACATCTAAAAAACATTTATTTATCGCATCTGGGTCGGTAAAAATTTTAAGATTTGGCAGATTTAATTCTTTTCTATCTTTATAGGCTATAGTTTTCTTAATATTTTTCCATAAGGAGCGCGAGTCGTTAGGCTTTGAATTTATATTAAAGTTAAAATAAGCACGTTTTTCATTGTAAATTGATTCATTAGTAAATGCTTTTAGTTCTTTATATTTAATTTTATCGTCAATCGAACCAGATGCTTTATATTTGTGAAATGCATCATTCCGAAGTTCCATCATTTTTTTTATTGGAAATGTCACCCAAGGCAGGGACTTATCCTTCTTTTTGAAAACTCTCTTGACCGGAGCAATCGAATTAAATATATGAAGAATTGTCTCGTTAAAAATATTCACAGCATCATTAATGTTAACACATGACCTAATATTATCCCACTCTATTAAATCCAAAATTTCTTCCAACTCCAAAGGTATAATATCATTCAAGGGTCGAAACTCATACCACGACGGTTTATTCTTCAAGGGCTTATTAATTTTAAAATCAAATGTTATAAATGCATGACTGCTTAAATCGGGAATATGATCAACATTTAGGTTGAAGATGTTAATATTAGTGCACACCAAGTCAATTAAAGACTGACTATGACTCGTGAAATGTGTCGGAGTATTCACGCTTTGAGTAAGATTTGAATATTTAAAGAAATTATTGATTTTTTGAGATTGCAAATTGTTTTCAATTAAATTGACATTAAAATCTCCAACCAAGATTATGATTTCGAACGCAGTAAAACACAGTAATGAGTCTGCTAGACCGTCCAAAAAAGTATCAATTTCCAGCCACGGTGGCCTATACGCAGTACCGATCACCAATTTAATGCCTAAACCCTTGATGCTTATCCACATCTGCTCTACAGATGGCGTCTCCGGATGAACAAGCTTGCTAACATTTATATTTTTACCCACATAGAATCCTACTCCGCCACCCCTCGAACGGATACTGGACGGGCGAGGTATGTGCATTAATCGGTAATTCGACAAAACGGGAGCTCGATTATCCTCACCTTTGTGCAGCCATGTCTCGTTTATTGCCATTATGTCTACTCGGTGATGATCCATAGCTAATGAAAACTTATCGTGCTTATTACATAATGAGCCTGGATTAAGGAAGCCAATTTTAAGTAGTTTGTTAATCATTGTTTAATAATAATAATGAATTTAAAGCAATGTTTATGATTAAAGTTCTTAATTTGACTAGGCATTCTGATACGATCAAAAATAAGGAAATAACAATATTAAATGATAATAATGATGTGAGAGACATAATGTACATAAAACATATACATATACCATATAGATATAAAATGATCGAGTATATGACTGTGGCAATGAGGTGTTCCTTTAATTGAACTGTGTTTTTGAAAGAAACAATAGAATTCATAAAATATAATGTTAAAACAGCGCACGTAGTATCTCCGCCTGGAAAAGCCATTTCTGTCCCCACACTATCAGTGTATACAAATTCAAAAAATATAACACAGAATACAAAGTATTTAATAACTGAAGATGTAATAAAAGATTTCGCATCTACGACAAAGCAAAAGATTATACAATTCAAATAGAAAGAGATCCAAAAACCAAAGGCAGGTCTTCTTCAGAGCGAATCCGTTTCGAAGTTGAGTCAGGGTTACGGCGAGCATAAATACGACCTTCTTTTGTCCAAATATACTTCCAACCACACCTGCGACCCTCCTCACGTGCTTTGTGGAATAGATAACGGTTGAATTTAGTTAGACGCTCATTTACATAGAATTTTTGCGGAGTTCCCGGCAATTCCATTCCAGATGTATCAACTCCTCGTCGGACTCGTGCTTTGCGAAGAAATTCATCACGCAATGAGCGGCGGCATAGACGCACTGATATAGGTCTGCGGGACAGCGTCCCAGTGATATCTCGCTTATTATTATTGGTGCCACATCTATGTGCGCTGACAATTTCTTTTTGGTCTATTTGAATGTCCAATTTAGCGGCGACTAAAGATACGAGATGGACAACGTTTTCGCCTTCTCTTTCTGGAAGGCCGGTGATCTCGATATTAGTCAACAACATTTCCTGATCGCGGTCATTCAATTCAGTCTTCAGCTTAGAAATGCTATCAGAAAGGGATTGAGTAAACTCACTATTTGTTCTTGAATCGTTCTGGCTTTCAAGCGTACTCACTTTAACTTCAACATCATCTAATCGTTGCTTCAAATCCGAAATCATAGTCATCAGTGTGTCCACCCGCGAGCCAATATTGGTAAGCTCGAGACGAAAACAAGACAGTTCATGTTTCAAATCACTCCGCAGCAGTTTGAGTTAGTTAGTTATGGTATGTGTGTGTTCTACAGTTTAAGTGACAAGGAAAACTTAATTTATGCGTATGAAGATACGATTAGGTATACCTAGGTACTTGCTCGCTATATTTTAAAATCTTTGGATCTACAAGGAAAATAGAGCTATTTGACAATTTGCTAACTTCTGATAATCTGATTAACTTTATTGTAAATGTGACAATAATTTCAAATACAATGTATATTTTAGGTATTTGCTCCCACATTCCGAGAGCCACCTCCACCGCCTTTAGAACTGTTCGATTTAGACGAAGCATTTAGCACAGAGAAATCACAACTCGCGAGACTGACCAATAAGTGTTTACAACCTAGCAATGCACGGATGGGACAAGGTATGCTAATTTTAAATAAATAAAACTAACTACTGTTTTATGAAATGTGTTTATTTGAGTGAATTATGTAAATTGTTTCAAAGATAATGGACCAACATAGCAGATAGGATACAATTTAAACAACGCTGTTTAACAGCGTTCCACATCTCACGAAGCTCCGAAGAATAGTCATAATATGCACTAACACGTTTTTATAGTGAAAAGAAATACTTGTAAAGAAAAGAATCGTGTAAAAGATAATACACACAACAGATTGCATAAATCATGCATAAATCTAACAGTTGTCGCGTTTAATTCTATTAAAAAGCAAAGCATGGTTCCAGAGTTACGCTAGCTACAATAGTTATATAACATACATTCTTATGCCATACAAGAAATTCTACTATTTAACAATACCTTGCCTAATTTATTATGATTTAAAAAAGAAACGCATAATACATATTTAGGGTGCTGAAACTCAGAAGCAAGATCTATTCGTTGCGAACTACCAAGCAGTCGATTCCTTCCAATTTCTATTCATTAAATGATTTAAGAATAGTGGGCTCTTCTTTAATTTTCTTTCTACATTTCAATTTATTCCTATTTCAGGAGACGGTCAATTAGAAAACGAGTTGGAATACTACATAAGGGAGTGTGGTCGAGCGGTCCGTCTCAGTAAGTCGCAGAACCAAGCCGCGAAGCAACTATTGCACCAACTTGCTGTACAACTAGCTACGTTTAAGAAGATCGCTCCTAGAGACTAGATTGGTTAAGGATTTAATAAATTTGTTATGAAATTATGTGTTTGTTTTTTTTTCTCCAAAAATCATATCTTTATCCTTTACGGTCAATTAGACCACAATCTCCATGATTATTATAGCATTTATGGGCCTATTATTATTAATTATAAATAGAACAAAATATAGTATCAGTAATCTATATATATAAAAATGAATTGCTGTTCGTTAGTCTCGCTAAAACTCGAGAACGGCTGGACCGATTGAGCTGATTTTGGTTTTAAAATGTTTGTCGTAGTCCAGGGTACCTAGGTCTAAACGGTGAGCAAATAAGGAAAAATTGCGAGTAAGATAGAGTAAGACGACAATTCCATCTAATCTAATCTAATTCTATTCTAATATATATATATATATATATATTATATATATATATATATATATATATATATATATATATATATATTATAAAGGCGAAAGTTTGTAAGGATGTATGGATGTATGGATGTATGGATGTTTGTTACTCTTTCACGTAAAAACTACTGAACCGATTACAATGAAATTTAGCACACATATAGAGGGTAACTTGGATTAACACATAGGATAGTTTTTAGCCCGGAAATCCCACGGGAACGGGAACTATGCGGGTTTTCCTTTGCAAACGCGGGCGAAGCCGCGGGCGGAAATCTAGTTTTCCCATATAAAAGTTGAGCACTTCTTTCTGTCAAACATTTGACGGTATTTGTACACATTCACATTCACATTCACATTCACATTCACATTCACATTCACATTCACATTCACATTCACATTCACATTCACATTCACATTCACATTCACATTCACATTCACATTCACATTCACAGTCACATTCACAATCACATTCACCGTTGTTCGTGTTCGTTGTTCGTTGTTCGTTGTTCGTTGTTCGTTGTTCGTTGTTCGTTGTTCGTTGTTCGATGTTCGTTGTTCGTTGTTCGTTGTTCGTTGTTCGTTGTTCGTTGTTCGTTGTTCGTGGTTCGTTGTTCGTGGTTCGTTGTTCGTTGTTCGTTGTTCGTTGTTCGTTGTTCGTGGTTCGTTGTTCGTTGTTCGTTGTTCGTTGTTCGTTGTTCGTTGTTCGTTGTTCGTTGTTCGTTGTTCGTTGTTCGTTGTTCGTTGTTCGTTGTTCGTTGTTCGTTGTTCGTTGTTCGTTGTTCGTTGTTCGTTGTTCGTTGTTCGTTGTTCGTTGTTCGTTGTTCGTTGTTCGTTGTTCGTTGTTCGTTGTTCGTTGTTCGTTGTTCGTTGTTCGTTGTTCGTTGTTCGTGTTCGTGTTCGTTGTTCGTTGTTCGTTGTTCGTTGTTCGTTGTTCGTTGTTCGTGTTCGTGTTCGTGTTCGTGTTCGTGTTCGTGTTCGTGTTCGTGTTCGTGTTCGTGTTCGTGTTCGTTGTTCGTTGTTCGTTGTTCGTTGTTCGTTGTTCGTTGTTCGTTGTTCGTTGTTCGTTGTTCGTTGTTCGTTGTTCGTTGTTCGTTGTTCGTTGTTCGTTGTTCGTTGTTCGTTGTTCGTTGTTCGTTGTTCGTTGTTCGTTGTTCGTTGTTCGTTGTTCGTTGTTCGTTGTTCGTTGTTCGTTGTTCGTTGTTCGTTGTTCGTTGTTCGTTGTTCGTTGTTCGTTGTTCGTTGTTCGTTGTTCGTTGTTCGATGTTCGTTGTTCGTTGTTCGTTGTTCGTTGTTCGTTGTTCGTTGTTCGTTGTTCGTTGTTCGTTGTTCGTTGTTCGTTGTTCGTTGTTCGTCGTTCGTCGTTCGTCGTTCGTCGTTCGTCGTTCGTCGTTCGTCGTTCGTCGTTCGTCGTTCGTCGTTCGTCGTTCGTCGTTCGTCGTTCGTCGTTCGTCGTTCGTCGTTCGTCGTTCGTCGTTCGTCGTTCGTCGTTCGTCGTTCGTCGTTCGTCGTTCGTCGTTCGTCGTTCGTCGTTCGTCGTTCGTCGTTCGTCGTTCGTCGTTCGTCGTTCGTCGTTCGTCGTTCGTCGTTCGTCGTTCGTCGTTCGTCGTTCGTCGTTCGTCGTTCGTCGTTCGTCGTTCGTCGTTCGTCGTTCGTCGTTCGTCGTTCGTCGTTCGTCGTTCGTCGTTCGTCGTTCGTCGTTCGTCGTTCGTCGTTCGTCGTTCGTCGTTCGTCGTTCGTCGTTCGTCGTTCGTCGTTCGTCGTTCGTCGTTCGTCGTTCGTCGTTCGTCGTTCGTCGTTCGTCGTTCGTCGTTCGTCGTTCGTCGTTCGTCGTTCGTCGTTCGTCGTTCGTCGTTCGTCGTTCGTCGTTCGTGTTCGTTTTCGTGTTCGTTGTTCGTTGTTCGTTGTTCGTTGTTCGTTGTTCGTTGTTCGTTGTTCGTTGTTCGTTGTTCACATTCACATTCACATTCACATTCACATTCACATTCACATTCACATTCACATTCACATTCACATTCACATTCACATTCACATTCACATTCACATTCACATTCACATTCACATTCACATTCACATTCACATTCACATTCACATTCACATTCACATTCACATTCACATTCACATTCACATTCACATTCACATTCACATTCACATTCACATTCACATTCACATTCACATTCACATTCACATTCACATTCACATTCACATTCACATTCACATTCACCGTTGTTCGTTGTTCGTTGTTCGTTGTTCGTTGTTCGTTGTTCGTTGTTCGTGTTCGTGTTCGTGTTCGTGTTCGTGTTCGTGTTCGTGTTCGTGTTCGTGTTCGTGTTCGTGTTCGTGTTCGTGTTCGTGTTCGTGTTCGTGTTCGTGTTCGATTTCGTGTTCGTGTTCGTGTTCGTGTTCGTGTTCGTGTTCGTGTTCGTGTTCGTGTTCGTGTTCGTGTTCGTGTTCGTGTTCGTGTTCGTGTTCGTGTTCGTGTTCGTGTTCGTGTTCGTGTTCGTGTTCGTGTTCGTGTTCGTGTTCGTGTTCGTGTTCGTGTTCGTGTTCGTGTTCGTGTTCGTGTTCGTGTTCGTGTTCGTGTTCGTGTTCGTGTTCGTGTTCGTGTTCGTGTTCGTGTTCGTGTTCGTGTTCGTGTTCGTGTTCGTGTTCGTGTTCGTGTTCGTGTTCGTGTTCGTGTTCGTGTTCGTGTTCGTGTTCGTGTTCGTGTTCGTGTTCGTGTTCGTGTTCGTGTTATTGGAAATAAAAATTAACATCGACTCCTACCTTATCGACTGTAGAAAAAAATTATAGAAAATTTTAATTATTTTCTTACCTTAACGACTATAGATGAAAATTATATAAATTAACAAAAAAATGGAATTATTTTATCAAATTTGTGTATTGTCATCGGTCCTCAATAAATCTACAAAGTTTGAACGAAATCTTGCCGTTTAAAGTGGGTCAAAATCGCGCCCAAAGAAGTCGGTTACAAACAATCATACAAACCTGGTTAAGTTTATAAAAAGCATGTAATAAAAAGACGTGTGGCCAGGAAAATACCTATACGTCAGGAAAAATTCTAAAAGCCAGGAAAATTTGTATACGTGAGGAAAATTTCTCTTTGCCGCAAAAATTTCTATAAGTCAGGAAAAATCCATAAGTCGGGAAAATTACGATAAGTCAGGAAACATATTTTCTATGTCAGGAAAATTTCGTTCGATGTTCGTTGTTCGTTGTTCGTTGTTCGTTGTTCGTTGTTCGTGGTTCGTTGTTCGTGGTTCGTTGTTCGTGGTTCGTTGTTCGTTGTTCGTTGTTCGTTGTTCGTTGTTCGTTGTTCGTTGTTCGTTGTTCGTTGTTCGTTGTTCGTTGTTCGTTGTTCGTTGTTCGTTGTTCGTTGTACGTTGTTCGTTTTTCGTTGTTCGTTGTTCGTTGTTCGTTGTTCGTTGTTCGTTGTTCGTTGTTCGTTGTTCGTTGTTCGTTGTTCGTTGTTCGTTGTTCGTTGTTCGTTATTTGTGTTCGTGTTCGTGTTCGTTGTTCGTTGTTCGTTGTTCGTTGTTCGTTGTTCGTTGTTCGTTGTTCGTTGTTCGTTGTTCGTTGTTCGTTGTTCGTTGTTCGTGTTCGTGTTCGTTGTTCGTTGTTCGTTGTTCGTTGTTCGTTGTTCGTTGTTCGTTGTTCGTTGTTCGTTGTTCGTTGTTCGTTGTTCGTTGTTCGTTGTTCGTTGTTCGTTGTTCGTTGTTCGTGTTCGTGTTCGTGTTCGTTGTTCGTTGTTCGTTGTTCGTTGTTCGTTGTTCGTTGTTCGTTGTTCGTTGTTCGTTGTTCGTTGTTCGTTGTTCGTTGTTCGTTGTTCGTTGTTCGTTGTTCGTTGTTCGTTGTTCGTTGTTCGTTGTTCGTTGTTCGTTGTTCGTTGTTCGTTGTTCGTGTTCGTGTTCGTGTTCGTGTTCGTGTTCGTGTTCGTGTTCGTGTTCGTGTTCGTGTTCGTGTTCGTGTTCGTGTTCGTGTTCGTGTTCGTGTTCGTGTTCGTGTTCGTGTTCGTGTTCGTGTTCGTGTTCGTGTTCGTGTTCGTGTTCGTGTTCGTGTTCGTGTTCGTGTTCGTGTTCGTGTTCGTGTTCGTTGTTGAGTAGTGCTGCTGCCCCCAAGGTTGCCCAAAATAATAATGCCTTTCCTTTAATCACTTTATTACTCTTCACAATATATGTGTTGTTAGAACTAGCCGTTGAGCACTACTGACTAATAATTATTCTAATAAATCTAAAAAGCGTCGGGGAAACAATGTGGACGCACACATATACAAAAAGCTCGATCAGCGAATTGTACATGTGTGTCCCTACATTATTCCCCCCTTTTTTCAAAAAAAAAAATTATACACTCCAAAAAATACAAAGACAAACACAGAAATTACCGTAAAATACAAATGAGATAACAATGCAATACTGAATACACATATGAAATCGTAATATTTCTTAATTCTACATCATTAAAAGATATAACATCTAAACGGCTTAGCCTATTTAAAATTGATCGGATTACGTAGATAGATTACGATATGGTCACACACTCACTATTCACTACACGAATTTATCCTTATGTTACAACTACGTTACGATATTATTTATTTTACGCGTATCCCGCAGTGGGCGGCGCAGGCTGGGTCGCTTGCCCTAGCGTCGCGGACGCTCGTCCTTGGTTGGCCTTATCCACCTCGCGGCGTAACCAACTCCTGATCCGGCGATGGCAAAAACCACGCAGGCTCAATAGAACTATGACCGTAACGATCACAGCCAATATGATCATTACTATAACCATGGTGTTGACGTGATCGTCTATACTTCTGGATTCTATTTGCACGTTTGCAACTCCTCCAGTTTTCTCTTTTGTTGCGTAGTTACCCATGTTGTTACAAAAAACAAATATTATATAAACTAATTGCTAAGATAGAACTGTCCCCACTGCGAGCTGATTAATAAATGAATGTGATTAAATACTTGCATAAATAAAGTTTAATAAAAATGTTAAATGAGTGACCATATTATTACCTATGTAATCCGATATAACTTACTAATCTAGTACAAAAACAGGAAATACTAAATAGGCATCTTCAATGCGTGAAAACAAAACTATCGTATTACTTTATTATTTCGCAATAGGTACACAAAAATGTAAAATATGCACAATGTAATGTAATGTTAATCATATTTACGTAAAACATAAAATGAAATGATTAACAATAATTTGAAACAGTAAAAACAAATTAAGTTACTTTAAAACGTTGTAAATGTTAAATAATTAATATATAAATTTGTATAAAACGCAAAAGCTACATGTAAACGAATATAAACTTACATTCTAAAAAAAAGGTATATAACACACAAGTATAATAAATTTAATTACAATACACATAATACTAAAGACAATAGCTAAATACTGTGTGAAAGTTCTATATCGCGAATCGCACGGGTCGTCGTATTACGCGACCGCTCCTAGTTACGCTTATGGGTGGCGCATGCTGAACCGACTTCGATAAAGAAGTGTTATGTGGAACAATATTGTTTTCCACATCAACATCATCTTTTATAATAAAGGCTGGCTTTAACCTGTCAATGGAAACGCGTGCGACTCTATCCGGAAATTGTATTTTAAAAACTTTAGAACTACGTTCTAACACTAGATAAGGACCATCATAAGGCGGTTTTAGAGACCTGTGAACTGCATCGTCTCTAACAAAAACGTGACTACAACTTTGTAAATCGGAATAAACGAATATTTTCTTTGCGTTCGTCTTATCTCTCGTCGGGCGATACTGAGATATTGTTTCACGGATTTTTTCTACCAAACTATAAGGATCGTTTACGTCACAGTCATTTGTAGAACTATCGTAGAACTCGCCAGGCAAACGTAAAGTTTTACCGAAGGCCAATTCTGCGGCACTAACATTACTATCAGTTCGTATTGCTGCTCTCAACCCTAACATAACAGTGGGTAATTCGTCTATCCACGTTTTATTACTACTGAGCAGTCTCGCCATAAGGGCTGCTTTCAACGACCTATGCCATCTTTCCACCGCGCCATTACTTTGTGGATGGTAAGGCGTAGTACGAATTTTATGAATACCCAAAAATGACATTAACTTTAAAAATAGACTCGACTCAAACTGACGTCCTTGATCACTAGTAATACGGACGGGACAACCATATCTAACTATCCATCCTTCATAAATATGCTTAGCAACGACGTCTGCAGTAATTTCTTTAACGGGAAATGCTTCAGGCCAACGCGTACATCTATCTATAATTGTTAATAAATATCTAAATCCCTGTGGAGATGTCGGCAATGGACCAACTAAATCCACATGGATATGCTCGAATCGCGAAACTTCCGGGAATTTTCCTATATCTGAAACAACGTGACGCGAAATCTTCGACCTTTGACATGATACACACGCTTTGGTCCATTTCCCTATATCTTTATTCATACTAGGCCAAAAAAATTGTTTAGTGACCATCTTCCGAGTCGTACGTATACCGGGATGACTTAAATTGTGAACACTATCGAAAGCAATTTTTCTAAAATATTCTGTTATATAAGGTCTAATAATATCATTTGAAACTTCGCAATATACTCCTTTTTTACAAGTCGGTAAATACATTTTCTTAAACTTTACATTATTATCGCTATGCCCACTTCGTGTCATATTAATCAAGTACTCGTCTTTCGCTTGCGAGTCAGCAAGTTCGCTGAAGTCGAGTACAGTCGGGCAAACAATTGTTTCTACGCGCGATAAAGTATCGGCTACAATATTATCTTTACCGCTAATATGCTGTATGTCGACCGTAAATTCACTTATAAAAAGTAATTGTCGCGTCCTTCTAGGCGTTTCTTTA
This sequence comes from Colias eurytheme, assembly GCF_061535395.1. NCBI lineage: Eukaryota > Metazoa > Arthropoda > Insecta > Lepidoptera > Pieridae > Colias > Colias eurytheme. The sequence continues at coordinate 6,794,174 of NC_143004.1, forward strand.
CTGTCATTACCTATTTTAGAAAATGCATGACATAAAGGCTTATGATCTGTATATATAGTTAAAGGACGGCCTTCAAACAATTTCCTAAAATATTTTATAGCTTGAAAAATCGCTAGCAACTCCCTATCATAAGTAGAATACTTTTGCTCGGTAGGCGAAAATTTTTTGGAAAAATATCCTAGGGGTATCCACTTACCTTTTACTCGCTGTTGCAATACCGCACCCATACAGGTATTGGAAGCGTCGGTCATCAAGGCTAAGGGAACATCTAAAAGGGGATGTGACAATGTGACGGCATTCTGTAAACCTATCTTACATTGCACAAAAGCATTTTCACTAACATTGTTCCAAATAATTTTCGATTTATCATTTTTCTTAGAATTCACTAAATATTTATTAAGTTCGCATTGATGTGACGCTAAATGAGGTAAATGTGGTCTATAAAAATTAATCATTCCTAAAAAACGTCTTAAATCCGATACTGTAACGGGTTTAGGAAAATTAACTATGGCTTCGACTTTATCTTTGAGCGGTTTAATTCCATCTACGCTCACTTCGTGACCTAAGAATTCTATACGCGACTGTCCGAAGCTACACTTGCTTAAGTTTATAGATATGCCGTATGTATTGAAACGTTCGAATACTAACTTCAAATGTTCTTGATGTAAAGTCTCATTTTCGCTGGCAATTATTACGTCATCTAAATAACAAAATAAAAAATCGAGACCTTGTAAAACGGTATTGTTCATAAAACGTTGAAACGTTTGTGCGGCGTTCCTTAGGCCAAAACTCATACGGGGAAATTCGAAAAGTCCGAAAGGAGTAATAATAGCAGTTTTTTCTATATCGCATGGGGCCACTTTTATGCAGTGATAGGCTCTATTTATGTCCACTTTTGAATATATTTTCTTATTAGCCAATATAAAAGTAAAGTCGTGTAATCGCGGAACTGGATATCTGTCGGGCTTTGTTATTGCGTTGAGCTGTCGATAATCTCCGCACGGCCTTAACTCGCCATTCTTTTTAACTACAATATGAAGCGGACTAGCCCAAGCACTTTTAGAAGGCCTACAGATACCTAATTCTTGCATAACCCTGAACTCTTCCTTCACCTTTTTGTATCTATCCGGGGGTAACGGTCTAGCTCTAGCATGAATAGGTGGGCCGCTCGTCTCTATATAATGTAAAACGTTATGCGATGTAGTTTCTTTAAACGACATCGGTTTAGTAATGTCAGGAAACATATTTAATAAATCGTAATACGGATGACTTTTGCACACAGAATTTAGCGATTGTTGCGTACACGAAACTAAGGAGGCTAATACATGTAAATCGGTAGTTTGATCAATTAACTTTTTTCGATACAAATCAACTAATAATTTATGATGTGTTAAAAAATCAGCTCCCAATATTGGCTGTTTGACGTCTGCTAAAATGAAATCCCAACGGTACGGTCTTCTTAAATTAAGGTTTAAAACAATTGATTTAATGCCATAAGTTGCAATTTCTGTACCGTTAGCAGCGTATAATTTAAGATCTGATCGACATAATTTATGATATTTAAATGGATTTTTAGATACGGGCAAAACGGAAACATTGGCACCGGTATCTACTAAAAATTTTAAATTAGTGTTTGTATCTATTAACATGAGACGGCTGCACGGCGTGATGGTACAGACCTCCGCCGTAGTCTGCACCTGCCTGTCTAGTTTTCCGGCTGGGCGGCTGCTGCGCTGGGGCTGGGGCTCCTCTTCCACGCGCACGGCTGGATGCACCTGTGAGCGCGCTGCCGGAACCTGAAGTGGTAGCTGCACAACCAGTCGGGTCCGCCGGGACGACGTCGCTTCGAAGATGACCTTGACGACTCTCGATGATTGCGTGACGGTGTTCTGGGTCGCCGATGTGCTCGTGATCGTGAGCGCTCGAAGTTAGCAAGGCGCACGTTTATTTTCGCCAATTCCGCTGAAAAGGTGGCTACTTCAACGTCTTCGTGACTGGAACTCCTGTGTCTCACTTCCGCCACCTGATTGGAACGTGTGGCTTCTGCGACGTTATCGGCGATCACTGCTAGGCTGTTAAGGTCTTTCGTTTCAGCGACCACAAGGACGGCCTTAATTGTAGGTGCCAGATGACCCTGCCACAAAACTCGAAGTGTATCATCTGGAATTTTGTCCCTGGCCAGGTCACGCATCCGGTGCAATAATTGGGAGGGTTTCTGGTCTCCCAATTCCATTTCTCCAATTAGTTTTTCTATTTGACGGTTTTTGGAATCCTCGAATAATGTTAAAAGTTTATTTTTTAATTTTTGGAATTTGTCTGTGTCCGGCGGTTTTTCTAAAAAATCTGTGATTTGTACTATTACGTCTTTCGGTAACTTAGATATGACTAAGTCGAATTTGCTTTCGTCACCTAATTTCTGCGGGGCCAAAATTGCTTCCACACGATAAAACCACACACGCGGCTGGTCCACCCAAAAATCTGGTATCCGGGACGAAACTGTAACGGCGAAAACTTCCGACGACGGCATCGCTCCAAGGTTTGATGTAGGCATCGTCATATTTAAAATTTAAATTCTTCTAATAAATCTTCGTCTTCAAAATAATATTTAATTGTATTAGAATTTCTTGATGTTCTTTGTCGGGGTCACCAATGTTGAGTAGTGCTGCTGCCCCCAAGGTTGCCCAAAATAATAATGCCTTTCCTTTAATCACTTTATTACTCTTCACAATATATGTGTTGTTAGAACTAGCCGTTGAGCACTACTGACTAATAATTATTCTAATAAATCTAAAAAGCGTCGGGGAAACAATGTGGACGCACACATATACAAAAAGCTCGATCAGCGAATTGTACATGTGTGTCCCTACATTCGTGTTCGTGTTCGTGTTCGTGTTCGTGTTCGTGTTCGTGTTCGTGTTCGTGTTCGTGTTCGTGTTCGTGTTCGTGTTCGTGTTCGTGTTCGTGTTCGTGTTCGTGTTCGTGTTCGTGTTCGTGTTCGTGTTCGTGTTCGTGTTCGTGTTCGTGTTCATGTTCGTGTTCGTGTTCGTGTTATTGGAAATAAAAATTAACATCGACTCCTACCTTATCGACTGTAGAAAAAAATTATAGAAAATTTTAATTATTTTCTTACCTTAACGACTATAGATGAAAATTATATAAATTAACAAAAAAATGGAATTATTTTATCAAATTTGTGTATTGTCATCGGTCCTCAATAAATCTACAAAGTTTGAACGAAATCTTGCCGTTTAAAGTGGGTCAAAATCGCGCCCAAAGAAGTCGGTTACAAACAATCATACAAACCTGGTTAAGTTAATAAAAAGCATGTAATAAAAAGACCAGGAAAATACCTATACGTCAGGAAAAATTCTAAAAGCCAGGAAAATTTGTATACGTGAGGAAAATTTATCTTTGCCGCAAAAATTTCTATAAGTCAGGAAAAATCCATAAGTCGGGAAAATTACGATAAGTCAGGAAACATATTTTCTATGTCAGGAAAATTTCCATAAGTCGGGAAAATTTGTATAAGGTGGAAAATTTCCTGACATAGAAATTTTACCTGACTTATGGTAATTTTCCCGACTTATGGATTTTTCCTGACTTATAGATATTTTCCTGGCTTATATAAATTTTCCTGACGTATTGAAATTTTCCTGGCGTATAGAAATATTCATTTCGTATGGAAATTTTCCGGACTTAGAAACATTTTCCTGACTTATACAAATTTTCCTTATCTATATAAATTTTCCCGACGTATAGAAATTTTCTTGACTTATAGAAATTTTCCTGACTTATAGAAATTTTCCTGGCGTAAACAAATTTTCCTGACGTATAGAAATTTTCCGGGCTTATGGAAATGGTAATGACTTATGGCTTATAATCATTTTCCTTACTTATACAAATTTTTCTTATCATAAGAAAGGAAAATTTCTATAAGACAGGAAAATTTTCATAAGTCCGGAAAATTTCTATACGCCAGGAAAATTTGTATAAACAAGGTAAATTCCTATACGCCAGGAAAATTTCCATGAGAAAGGAAAATTTAAGACAGGAAAATTACCGTAAGTCAAGTCATAAGCCAGGAATGTTTCTATACGCCAGGAAAATTTGTATAAACAAGGTAAATTCCTATACGCCAGGAAAATTTCCATGAGAAAGGAAAATTTAAGACAGGACAATTACCGTAAGTCAAGTCATAAGCCAGGAATGTTTCTATACGTCAGGAAAAAATCTATAAGCCAGGAAAATTTCTATACGCCAGGAAAATTTCTATGCGTCGGGGAAATTTCTATAAGCCAGCAAAATTTCTATAAGGCAGGGAAATTTCTATACGTCAGGAAAATTTCTATACGCCACGAAAATTTCAATAAGACAGGAAAATTTCGATAAGCCAGGAAAATTTTTATACGTTAGGAAAAATACTACTGAACCGATTACAATGACATTTAGCACACATATAGAAGGTAACTTGGATTAACACATAGGGTAAGTTTTATCCCGGAAATCCCACGGGAACGGGAACTATGAGGATTTTCATTTGAAAACGCGGGCGGAGCCGCGGGTGAAAATCTAGTTATTAATATTTAAGTTCTTTATTTTTCCAGCAATCCCAGTTATTATTTCATTGGAATGTTCACTATAATGTCAATATGTATTATGAAATTTAATTACATTCAGTTATCTTAAAAATAATAATTAAAAAGCGTGTTCGTATAAATGGAAATATGAAAGAAATCGATTTCAAATTTCTGTCTGACGATGTTGAGAAAATGCAAATATAAAATAAAAGTTATCGCTCAATTGGAGTTTGCTAGAAACCATAAAACACGAATAAAATTCAGAAAGATTTAAGTTCTTTAGAAACGACGCGTCAATCATGAAGATATTCCTTCTTATAATAATTTACGTTGCAATAATCGTTAATTGTGATTATGCAGAAGAATCCGGGAAAAGGTTACCGAAAATGCACAGAAGTATAAAAATTTTCAATCCCAGAAAGTTCTCGAAGTTAAAAATGTCTCGAGCACTTGAGAGTCGCAAAGCAAATGTAAAGACGAATAAGGACAATTTTTATACAGTATTTTCACCAATGTCTATAAAACTCAAGGATATACCAAATAGCCCATACTTTAATGGTGATGTTAATGACGGCTATAAGACTAGAGTTAAAAAAGTATTACCGGAGTTTGAACATAAAATACACAAAAGATCAGCAACTGTTAATGAAACCAATTTAGGAACAAGAAGAGGTGCTAAACTGCATGGAGCTAAACACAAACATTCTGACAACAACGCTGATCACGTAAAATCTCATAGATTGTCCAAAGACAAAAAACATGAAGGGAAATCTTCCAAACATAAACACCACAAACGGCACCATCAAATGAAACTTCCAAGAGAAGCAAATAAAACAAAAGAATTAAGAAGTCATAAGAAGAAATCGAAATCTCATCATTCGAGAAAATTAAAATCAAAATCTTCGAGAAGGGACAAAGTGAAACTATTGCATGAAGATAAAACTCTTAGAAGTGAAAAGGGTAAATATTGATTTGTGAAATAATAAATTTTCAACGCAGCTTTTGTTTCTTTACTATTTAGATTTAATTATTTCGTTAACCTAAGTTGACGATTTCCACAGACAGCCATTTGAATTTGAATGTCTAAATAAGGTCTAAATATATTCTTTCATGTTACTAGAGATGAAAACAACTAGTTATCATTCAAACAAAAAAATTGTTAGTGGTTCAGCAATTATTTCAGCTAATATTTCATTTACACGTGTATTGAACATTAATAGGAATGGGGATACATTAAACACACAGCGTTTATCATAATTTTTATTAACGAACTTAAAAATCTATATACGATGAGAAAAAATATTAACAATGAATATCATACAACCAGAATGAAAAAATAAATTTTAGCTTCAATTGAAAATGTAGGTAACGTAGGACCGAAGTTTTATCTCATTTGATTGTATGTTCTCTTACCTGCCACTTTGCCCAGCTATCGAAATGTGGTTCGGCATTACATAAATTCTGATGTAGGTAATTCAATTGTCAAAAAGTCTTCCTACAAGAATTGTATTATTCTATACTGTATACATATAACTACTATAACTACATAAAAATATGAAAAAAATTCTTATACAATAACGGTCTTGGCTCTGATTGTAGATATATGATCAATGAAACTACAAGCATTTCAAATTTTTTATTCTAAATCCTCATTACATTTGTGCACTATTTACATAAAAATCACTTCATAATCTATTTAAAAACACAAATTTCCATCTCCTATGTACGTCGAAAACGCACTTACAAATCAACCTTCTTATTAAATTAAAACATAATTTCTTACACTTCACACTACCCTTATAACATTATTAAACTGAATAATTCTAGCTCTAATCCGTCGCAAGCGTCTAATAGCAGCCAAGGATGCGATGATAGAAGACTATCCCTACGTAGTGTCCATCCAAAAGGGTCGAGAGCATTGGTGTTCTGGGGCTTTGCTCAACCCACGACTCGTGATCACCACTGCTAACTGTATTTGGAAGTGAGTTTAGTATGTGACAAGTTTCTATGTTTTACGACAAATAAAGTTTGGAATTTTATTGTTGTAGAGCAATATATTTAGATTACATTTCGACACATTAAATGTAATTTCCGGGAAAATGCACCCAAAACTCTATGATAATTCTAATTTCTCTTTCATTATTTTAATCTTTAAATGAAAATTTGAGAGATTCGTTCATCCACTATCATACTAATAATATGTGATAGTTTGTATGTGTGTAATATGTAGATATGTTTGTTACTTTTTCACGCAAATACCGGTAGTATCGATAATCGATAGCAGATTATAATGAAATTTGGCTCACACATACTGGTAAGCTTAGATTAACAAATGAAATGAAATAATGAAATGAAATAAATTTATTTGTCCATTATATGATTTACAATGAATGTACGACAGTGGGTCCCAAACTAAGTGAAATACTTGTGTCTTGGGACCCTGAGTTGCGCTTCTTGGTTATATACATATGTTATGGACAGTAGAAAGTTAACAAGTAGGTAAATAATCTAATCTAAATAGGATAGGTTTTATCCCTAGAACGACAGGAACGGGAACTATGCGGGTGTTTCTTTGAAAACGATTAGTTACTAGAATAGTTCTAAAAAACTACTATTGAATGTTCTAGATCCTTCCGTATGAGTCGACTGAAGGTTCGAGCTGGATCCCGTTACGTGGACCGAGGAGGTCAGCTGGCGAAGGTGCAGGAGGTGATGAAGCATCCCTACTGGAGCATCCGGAAGAACCCTGACTATGATGTCGGTCTGTTGTACTTGGATAGGAATATTAGGTAGATTTCATTTCAGTATGTAATCGTGGGTTTCTAATACATCTACCACAGATAATCTAATACTTTACTAGCATCTACTATTAGAATAAAAATTTACATATGTTGTATTATTCAATATTCGCTCACGATAGTAGAATCAAGCCATCATACCTTGACGTTTTATTGTGTTTACACACACATAATTATAAATTTATATTTATAAATAGAAAAAAGTCGATCACGAGGCGAGACTCGAACCCGCATCCTTTCGCGCCAAACCGAGACTGATGCCTGACCAATTCAGCCACTCGTGACCCGCCAGAGCGATCGAATTTATTCTATTCTTTCAGTTTTATGTGTCTAAGAGACACACCGCGCGCCATCTATTGAGACACACAATATAATTATTTCTTAGTTACACATAATTTCTTAAAATATCATTGCTATTTCAATAGGAAAGAAACAAGCCAATCATGCCAACAATGCTTCTATTATAACTTGTTTAAAACATTAGTAACACGAACTTTCAAAGCAACTCTTTTCAATATATTATTATGATGATACGTAGATTGTAGGTACCTACTGCAAACAGACTTTATTCTATAATACCAAATAATAGGTTTTCAGACAGTGTGCATGCGGTTGACTTGCCCAATGACGCCATGTTACCCGCGTTTGAAGATGCGTGGGTCACGAGCTGGGGAGCTGAAAGAGTGAGCATTTTTTCTTACATGCTATTTCATAGTGCTAAGTTTACAGAAATACCTATTACTATAATATAGGAGCAGTGTATCAATTCAATTCACGATTTTCCAAAACTGACACTTGAGAACAGAATAGCCAATAAATCTGTTGTTGTACTGGTTTTGCTTTCAAGTTAAATGACTTATGTTCTTCTCCATATTCCTATCTTTCTCACCACTATAGGTATTTCTATCATCAGTTCAGCCATATACGAAAGATTAAGAAGACAAAACTACAAAGATACATAAAGACTTTTGACTTGTTTCCTAATTTAATGATATCCGTACCCGGCTCAGTTGACCAGACCGGAGTTGACCCGCATTGTTTATCAATATCCCTGTTTAACTCACAGGTCTGACCAATGAAATCAACAAACCAGGGTAATATAGCTATAGTTATGTAACTATCATACTTCTCATACAGCGTGATGGAGTATTCGAGACCAAAGGCATAACACTCCAAGTGTACCATTCTCGGCTGATCGACCTCGACAAATGTAACAACGTGACACAACGCTTTGGGGTCGCGGTCACTAATAACTTTATATGCTTGGCGCAGACTGGGAGGAGGGCACCTTGCACGGTATTGGTTATCTTCATTACCTTTTTGTTCTTTAGTCCAGAAAGCTTTTGTAGCAGCCTGCTTTCTATAGCAGTTTAGTAGACGAATAGTGATTATTATTCTCTGATGGATTTTATTGCAAAAAAAATTGAAAACTTGATCGTATAAAAGCTGAGATTGGAACTGCGCCTTCCTACAGTTTTTCTTACTTATATTATAGATTATGCTATAAGTATGCCTTTAAACAACCAGCAAATTTCAATTTAGTTATACAAACCTACAAATTCTACTTTTTCTATTTTAAGAGTCGAAAGAGATTAAAGTCGATATATTTAACAACAAATAAAAATGCAGTATTTCTTTATTACAGCGTGACACCGGCGCCCCAGCCGTGAGTGATGGAATAGTTTGGGGTCTTGCTTCGTGGGGGTTACGAAAATTGTAAGTAGGATTCCATACTATATTATTTTCCATGAATACCTTTATAAGCAAATGCAATAAGTACAACAGTTTCATAATAGTGTTTTATAACGTCCTGAAACTTCTTAACAATGTAATCAAATCGAAAAATAAACAAAATGAACAATTATAATGGTGTATCCAAGAACAAATATTTTTCTTTTAAAGCTGGATTTGTGCTTAAAAAGTTTTAGCTAAAGACACAGGACGTTTCTGTATCTATACTTTATTTCATGCTTTAAATTTTTTAGTTGTAATGTCTCAAATTTATTACAGATGCGGTACAGAGCGCTACCCAGCGATGTTCTCATACCTGGGGTCGCGATCTAATCTCGACTTCATTACCAACGCTACACATTACCTCCTGTCTGAAAAACGTTACTACCCCTATCCTGATAGATTTGTTCTTAACAAAGCTGATACCACTAAACCACCCACTACTAGCAATATAATGGAATATTAAAGTTATGTATTAAAGATTGTATTTTATTTGATCGATTTCATATAATAAAATACACTCTGTTTCTTCTTAGTCTGTGTTTCAACTGCTTTTTTATGAGTAGGCAACAAAATTTAATTTCATAAGAAATATGATAGGTATAGGTAGGCAAAACTGGCGACAACGAGCAAATGACAGGGCTCAATGGCGTGCCATGACTGAGTCCAGCAGTGGACAAACATGGGCTGATGATGATGATGATGATAGGTACACGTATGTCAACTTTTTCAATAGATATAAGCTAAAGGAAATTGAAATAAAAAACATTTTCAGTATATGAGCATATTTAATATTTTCTTTTCAAAATTGTAAAACTCACATTTTGAAATTGCAAAATTATAACTAAATTCTCATATCGTTAATAGTAACAATCGCTTTGTAATTCCATATGTACTCTTGAACTAATAATAATAATTGTAAACCATTTATCATCTCTAATAATAATAATATATTTTTATTTCTAACAAATTCATTTTCAACTTTTCACCGTCGTTTTTCATTTTCGTTCCAACAACTCACATATTTCTAAACAACTGTAATACATATAATCTAATCGAAATCTTTTTACATCCCATTTACAAACACTACCATTTTCTATGCACCGAATTTTAGTTTTAGAACTCGGAATGACTCGGAACTTAAACTAACGTAACGTTAAAAAAAAATAAACATAATTGAAACGAAATTTCAAGTAAATACAAATAGGCGGGATATACACGAACGACTTTTGTTAGACAAACTTTTTATTAAACTATTAAAAGAAATAGTATTCCATTTAATCAAGGAATTCAGAATCAATTAGTGAAAATCATAAACATAAAATCGATTCTGAATCCATTCAAATTAGTGCGCTTTTTAATCTATTTTTTACATTTTGCCAACGTTTAGTCGTTCGTGAATACCCCGCATTAGAATCAATTCATTTCTTTGGCAATTTTCGTATTCAAAAGTGAATTTACAATTTTTAAAACTGGCTGTAAGCATCTTAGCTATTGTGAAAACTGGCAAAGTGTGAAACTATTATACGATTATTGTATTGGCGCCAAATTATTTTCATTAATATAACTTTTGCATTTATTTCTAATATTTTGAGGAAAAATCGTCTCATCTTCTAAAAAGCTTACATAAATCTGCGCAGTTCTTACTTCTTAGGAACTTACAATTAAAGAGAAACAGTTAAGAAGATGTAGTTTTAGGGCAAAAAGAACGTATACATTTTCGTAAGAAATATTATATTCCAAGATACACAAATATGTCTTTCTATTTGTATAACTTATTTAGAAGTCAAAAAAGATTATTTACATAATTAGCATTCTTGCAAAGTTTTTTTAATTATTATATTAATGAAAATATTGGCGCCATATTAACCAGTAGCAACAAAGTAAAGCGTTCTGTTACTTGAATTATTCTATTAAGTACATGCGTTACAACTTAACAAAATCTATTTATTATCCTATGTAGTAGAACTGGCCAAAACTTTACATGTATTAAATAATAATAAAATATAAACAACAGAAGTCCACTAACAAAAATTAGGCCAAACACAATTAAGAAAGACTTATATGAAACGTCAAATACATTTTTAATTTGACTCGGAACTTAATTATTATCCGTAAGATACGCTTAACTAGAATCTGGCCATATCTATGGTAACAAGTAGAGTATAATAAAAGTATTGTACTGAGCAAAGCAAAGATTGTAAAGAGGCAACACTGTTAGTTTATTTTTAATCTTTATCAGCTGTCAAAATGTTTTAATGCCAGACTTCACATTTAAAAAAATGCATGTAATGATTAACTTCAAATGAAGTTCTCAGTATTATAATAGAACTTTACTTTCCAGAAAGTTATTGAATTATCGAACACGATTCTTACATAATTTAATATTATGTAGTGTGCGTGTGTATATCTGTGAAGGAATGTTATGTAAACTGCCTACTGCAAATTATATTTTACATATTTTTAGAATTGTTTGTCAACAAATTAACACCACATTAAGTATCGATTGGTATCGATCACACAATCAAAACATAAGCAAAACATGTTCAAAAACTTATATTAACAGTGTTGCCATAAAAAAGAAGACTTTAACAATTTTTGGATGGAGCAATCATGACCATGTATAGATAAAAAAAGTATAAGAAATATATTACTCGTTTCAAAATACAACTAGAGAACTATAAATATAATACAAAACAACAAATAAATTCGTGCTCCTTACGTCTAGAATGCCACTTTAACCTAGAAAACGTTTAGACTCTGTTATCTAGAATATGCCGTGTTCAACTTTGAAATATTAAGGTAAATGGAGGTATTAAATCAGCCGATTTTTCATTCCTAATCTAATGCACCAGGCAAGAAATCGAATTTTCCATAATCTTACACTAAAAACTCCCTGATTTTTTTCTTAAATCTAAATATACACAAAATAATTTTGTACTCTTCAAACGAGTTCCGAATGGCAACACGGTTTTTTGTTATGGCAGCTCCGTAGCCAAATGGACTGGTCATTGAAAAAACTCGTAATCCTAAATAGATCATTAATGATGAAAACGTTGAGATTAAAATAGCAAGGTTGGTAGCATTGAAATATTTAAAAAGCGTAGCTATCCTTACAATGGTACCAACTTAAGTAATATTGCGGACCTGTTTCAGGTCTCGCGTAGGACGAGAATTATATTCGTTTGAGGTATAATTTTTTATTTGACACCAAAAACATTTCTCGTAAATGTATCTTGACTAAACCTTGATTTATAACGACAAATTTCATTATCCATGTATGTCTTCCACCTTATACACATATCATCATTGCATACACCAAGACATTAATTTCCATCAATTAATTTCAACCTTTTGACATTTCAAAAAACGTACTTGTATACAAAAAAAATCCCATCAGTCCGTAAAAACATCACTAAAAACTCAATCCACTAATTTCGTCATCTAAACATTTTTACATTTCACTAATTTCTGTATTGTAATTTCCAAAAATATCCAAAATCCAAATCAATTTACAAGACTGATAGAATTTACAACACATGTCAATGTCAATGTCACTGTCACTTGTCAAATCTGACATTTAGCGGCCATGTTTCCCGCGCGATGACGTTTGAATTGACGTTAAAAGTATCCGAATTTGAATCCGAAGTAATTGGCGAGGTTGGGCGTTCCCTAGGGCTGGTTTAGGAGTAAAGTTTCCAATTCGTCAGCTGAACGGAGAAGGAAAGCAGCTGATTCGCGGTATCCTGTTATAAGTTGTCGAACCGCGCCTACTTCGGAGCCTGAGAGTTTGTGTGAGAGGAGCGACTTTGATGATGTTCCGGTTATGGATGGTGTGGATGTTGAGTGTAGTGTAGTGGTGGATGTCTTGAGAGACAGGTCTGTGGGCGCTGGAAAGAAAAATATTATTTAAATAAAAGAAAACTGTGGAGCTGTAAGAAATTGTGTTATTTTAATAAAAATGGAATCGAGTTAAAATTAGTGTCCGACCGAAACTGGTTTCCAGGCCGAAACCGAAACCGAAACCGAATGTTCGGCCGTGGCTTCAGTTTCGGCCGAAACCGAAACCGAAACCGAAACTCACGTGAAATACTGAACTTTGGTGCATTTTACCTATTATTTTGCCTTAACTAGGGCATGAAAGGAAAACACAGTATATTAAATTTGTTGTAATCATTTATTTAATATAAAATAAAAAAAATAATATTTTTAAAATATTAATAATAACAAATTTAATTTTTATTATTTTTTCAAATTAAGTTCTCGGTAAAATCAGTCATCTAAATCAAATCAGTAATTATAACTGTTACTTTAATACTAAGTTTTGGTATTTTGAGATCTTTCTCTTTATTAAAGAGTCTTTAATACTTTGGATTGGTATTTGTACTTAGAAGAATAATAAGTCTCTTTTAGGTACCTCATATATAAAAATAATAATTATTAATTACAATTACACCCAGTTCCAATCTCAACATAGATAATCAAAAATTGTTTCCACCAGCGTGGGTCAACCAACGCTTTGATAGCGTCCGTCAAAGCGTTGCCGAGGAAAACGAAGTTAGGCGAGCGTGAACGTGTGTGAACTAAGTTCACTGAACTTGCGAAATAAGTTTCGGTTTCGGCAAAAGTTTCGGCCGATTTTGGCCGAAACCGAAACTGCGGCCGAAACTTGATTTTTGGCCGAAACTCGGCCGAAACCGAAACCGAAACCGAAAGTTCGGTCGGACACTAGTTAAAATAATACTTTAAGATGAGGCTAATGTCTCCTATGAACAATGAAGGTGCTGCGTCATATTGAACTTCTACAATTGGGCAATGTTTTTTTTTTTTTCCAAAAATATGTCGTTCGCTTTTTATTATTATTTTTCTGTCTTTGAAATAAATTATATAATAAATTCTTTGTTTGTTCCTTTTTTTAATTTATTCTACATGACAAGTACAAGAAGTAGGTACTACGTTATATTCTTACCAGTAATATTAGGGAATGTGTGCGTGTGCGCCGCCATTGCGGAGAGCAGCGCGCTTTGGTAGGCCGCCATCGCTGCGTTCACACCAACACCTGATGTAAAATAATATTAATATTTATAAGTAAACAAAAAATTATATAAAAGACGGGTTGCACTCCGGGAGTGCCGGCAGAAGTGAAAACTTGATTATTAACGTTGAGCATGTTTGATATCCATCCGTCTTACGCTTTTTCGATCAGGTCACGTGTCCTGACGCGAGTTTAAGATTTTATACCCAACGCCGCTAAAGAAGTTTTCACTTCAAATCTGTTCACCCAGTCGAAAGCGGAAAGTTCAACGTAACAATCGTTCGTGGTCACCCTAAAAAATACAGTCGTATCAAGAATATTCTTGAAGTCAGCCGAAAAAAAAAATACATTGTTCTTTAATTTGAAATTGAATGAAGAATAAAAGAAGTCTTAAGTTCCGATTATAAATGATTTGTTGTTTCTGAGGTTAACATTAAATAAAAGCAATTTCCTTACCTGTTGGCGGTAAAGCAGTAAGAGTTGACAAGAGAGCTGTATTTGACAGAGCTGATGCTTGATTCGTGGATGAACTGGAAATAAATGGAGAATACAAATTAATTCCAAAAAAATAAACAATAAAAATCGGTCAAGCCGTACGGCGGAGTTTGGCATATATTTTTTTTTAATATTAAGGTAAATCGTGTCTAAGTTGTGAACTAATTGTCCATAATATGTACCTAAATGTAATGACCGTTTATCCGACATCTTTAATTATCCTTATTTAAAATGGAAATAGTATTTTCTAGTGTTTGATTTTACGCGAGTATTATACATTTATTTGAGACCAGTCTCCCCGTGACCACGCTCGCTGTAAAATGTTCGAAACGTCGGGAAAATAATATAATGAATAAATCGCGTTTAAAATCCGTTAAAAAGTCTTTAATTTCTAAAATGGAAATATGTATAACATTGCTATAGCTTACTTCTGCCGTCCAAAAGTCGGTGGGTTGCCAAACGTGGATGGAAACGTTGGCCGGAACAGCGGAGCCGGGGATGATGCGGGACTGGAAGTTTAAATTTAAAGATTTAATATATTAAACATCGCTTCATAATATGTGCAAAGAAAATATTACGTAGTATTACTTGTAAGTGATGTTTCTACAACTTCATTTTATTTGGGATACATTATTATTTATGTACTTTCTTTAAAAAAAGCAAAAGATAGAATTTTATTTTGAACCAAAACGACCCGATAAACATAAATTTTACTATTTCGTTTTTATTAGGACACAGTTGCTGCTTTGTTGTAAACTAAATAAATGTAGATGTTAATTACCTAGCAGTCTTACTGCTATACTGACTGTTATTATTGAGCAGTGGCTCCAATGTAGGACTGTTAGAAGGTCGTGTGGTATCTGCAGCTGCCTTACTATATCCTAAAAATCTAGATGTACCAAAATGATTACCTGGCAGTCTTACTGCCCGTATTTCCATTGGCATTATCCAGCTTCAGGCTGTTATTATTGAGCAGGGGCTCCAAAGTAGGACTGTTAGAAGGTCGTGTGGTATCTGCACCTACCCTTTTGTAGCCTATAAATCTATATGGAAATTTTGTTGTAGGTATGGCTATATTACCTTGCAGTCTTACTGCCCGTATTGCCATTGGCATTATCCAGCTTCAGACTGTTATTATTGAGCAGTGGCTCCAATGTAGGACTGTTAGAAGGTCGTGTGGTATCTGCAGCTGCCTTGCTATGACCAGCGGTTGTGGTTGTGGCCGGGCTGCTGATAGCGCCAGTGTACAGGTTCAGGAAGGAAGATGTCGCTGTTGTATCTATGGCCTAAAAGGGTAGTTGATTACTGATTGATACAACTAAGTAAAATAACATAGTGTAGTCATAGAGATAAGGAAAAAAAAGCAAAGAAGAGGTTCCGTAAGATTCATTAGCAGATATAATATTATATTCATCTCATCACACTCATTTTTAATTTCAAACTTCAGAGAGTGATGCAAGATAACCTATTTTGAAAAAAAATTAAGTAACTTACAAAATTATTGTTGATTTTGAGTTACCTTGCAGTCTATCTTAGATATAATAAATGCTAATACTGTTTCTATTTCTTCATTATACAAATTTTGTAAGGAAATCTAATAAAAAATTTCGTCAAGATGGCTAAATTTCGTTTTTACAACTACTCAATAGCTACTTTTAAACGCGAAGTCACATCTATATGTCGTGGCCATATCGTAGATTTGCTCACTTCATGAAATGATCAACCATTTCATGAAATTGTCGCATTTCATGATGTGGCCAACTAAGATTGACCAGATCATTACGATATGGCCACGACATATACATACCTATATAATAGCAGCGACCTATATTTACGAAAAATCATGTATTAGAATATTGTAAAGAACTCACCATCGGCGTAGGCACGGTCGGCATCGGCTGGCTGACCGGGTCGAGGCCGAGCCGCATGCGCTTTGCGTTGAGGCTCTCGTTCTCACACGCCTGCGCCAAGATATGTTCAGCTTGTACAGACGTTAAGTGCGCGGGAGTCGGACGCACCTGAGTGAACACAGCTAGTCAATACTAGCGACCCGATACGGTCCTAATGGTGCTATTTTACGGACCTTTGTTATGACTGGTGCAAGTTCTATAAATTTTATGACGTATATATAGCTTTGATTGGTTTAGGGTCCGTTAATTATAATATCAGTTTTTTATTTGGATGCTTTGTGATCTCTTTATAGTAAGGTGTTATCCGCGATGTTGTCAAATTTCTAAGTCTGAACAGATTAAACTTCTTCTTATGTAGAGGTTTCGCGAAGGGCCCATAGGTATCAGTTTAGAAGCGTTTAGAAATGTTCCCATTATAATATACAGTTGTTGCCTGCAATAACATCTTCAGAGCCCTAACTTTTTAATCATGTTAAAACTTCCATAACGATTGCACAATATTGATATTTGATATGCATAATTAAAAAGATTGTCTCCTAGGGCGCTTGTGCACTACAAGGAATTTTACCGTCCGGCATTCCGATTTTTTACGGTCCGGTTTGGCATGAAAAATCCGATGAATTGGCTTGTGCACCTGTCCGTCTTTACTCGGATCAGTGCGGTACAGTTCAAGGAAGTTTGGCGGTAGAATGCTATCATATTTTTTTGCATTTTACAAGAAACGAGTAAAAAATATAGAAGATGAAATATTATATTACTTCGTAAGATATATTATTCTATAAAAAGTAAAGTTCCGTAAGAGATTTAAAATGCGTGTTTAACTTATTTATTTTAATCGGTGACGAGGAGCTAAAGCTATTCCCACTTGAACTTTAACTTACCAACACTTACTTAGATAATAATTATAGGTCAATGCTTGGTCAATATATATAAAATAACAATACCGACTTCTCAAATCTCATTGCCAGCTAAAAGAAAGTAAAACAAGAGCTTGCTTTCAATTGGCATATGCAATAAAAAGAGTAAAATCCCAGCAAGTGGGCACTCGAAAACAATTATACCTACAGCGACTCGTAAACTCAAAAAACCATCCGGAATAGGGAAAAGTAAAATGTCGGACAGTAAAATTACGTATAGTGCACAAGCTAGTATTTAGATTATTTGCGTGCCATACCGGACCGTAAAAAATCGGAATGCCGGACCGTAAAATTCCTTGTAGTGGACAAACGCCCTAATTATGAAATCCCGGACAATAATTTTGCTATTCTTAATCAAAATGACTTTCTATGAAATAAAAATAATTATAAAAAAGTACTAGGGGCACATAAACAGTGCACAGATCGAACCCTCACCGCGGTATCCCAGGCGTTGCCGGCCGGCGTGCTGCCCCCGTTCCCCGCCGCGGGCCCGTCCCCCCGCACCTTCTTATTGCGCCTGCAGCTCTTCAAGTAAGTCCTGATTCGCTTGCGAGCTCTCTCTGCGAACTCTGGGAACTGCCGGGTGCAAGAGTCGATTATGGCCTGAATCTTCTCTTTCGGCTGCTTTGATATAGGAACTATCCTGTCGAGATTCTCGTCGACGAAGAGGCGGACGAACATCTGGAAGTTATAGATAAATTTAAGTACATACAGATTGATGAGTACCTACACAACGTAGAAATGTAAGTATAGTTAAATGACATAATTTAATGAAAACACCCACGACTATAAAATATAAGGTGGTAACATGGCTTAGACTAAAAAAGGGCATCCTGTTCAAGCGCGTAAATCAAGTCTCAAAGCGCATTTGTATAAAGTTTTGGTAATATGAATAATAGACAAATAAAAAAAAGAATAGTATTAACTTATAATATAATAAAACTATATAATAATAATGTAAGAACGTGGACTAAGACATCGATAGCATATCTATTACATACATTTTCATTACATCGAAGAATAAATCTCTGAGTTATTATTACTTCAAAATTAAAATAAAGACTCACGTTAAAAGCCTTTAATCGTTCCGGGTCGTGATGCTGCGGATCGACTCTATCATCACTGTCATCATCAGATGCACCGCCATCATCATCATCCTTGGTTCTGTCTGATGATGAAGTTTCGTCGTGAGTGGACGCCGGTTCCACCGGTGTCGCTGAACCAACGTGGATGGGACTCTGGAAGTTATAGTCCAGGAGGAATCGGCGCATGAGTACCGAAAACTATTCCACCTCAATTTTTTTACGTGATCCTCTTCAAATTGCCCTACTGATGATATAAATGCATGTTGCCATGGGGCAACCCGGTGCCATATTGTTTAAACCGAAATTGTTTAAACAATTGCAAGGAATTGTTATTTTTCAACCGGACAAATTTTTTTTATATTTTTTATCGAAATACCAATAAAAAAGGTCCAATTACTTTTCACGATAAAGTTAATATTTTCAAAGATATGAATTTTTTAAGGTTTGAAAAATCTCAAATTTGGGTACTTTCGACCCATGAAAAATATATTTAAAAAAAAAATAATATATAAGTAATATTTTTTTTTCAATTCTCTATACAATAGTTAATAATATTGTTAATAGAGATTTAAGAAAATTTCATTGTTTATATCTGTTTTTTAATTGTTAACTTCGCGCGCTCACAAGTACGCGCCGCTTACCTGTATCGCCGTCTCTCTCTTACTCATGCGCTGCATCGGCCTCTCTGTGTCTTGAATCATTATTTATCATTTATCTTAAAAACTATCAACTTTATCAAGATTTCTAAAGAGAGCAATCTTATTAATAATTAAATTGTCTACAATTTGTTTCTTATATATTTTTTTCTGAAATCAATTTTTTTAAAGTTATTTAAGCATAAATTGAAACATGTAATTAAAATTACTTTTTTATCAGTTTATATTACTTTTTTGTTATTATCATAAGTAATTTTTGCATTTATCTCAACAATAATAAGATATAATAGTATTTGAACATTTTTTGAAATCACAATTATTTATAAATAATAAAATTATATTGGGTACGCACTTGGATGTTTAGAAAAAACATTCAAATAAATTGAAAAAAAATAAAATAAAAACTAATTTTATAAATATATATCATGGTGTGTGTATGATTGTGTCTAAGTAAGAAAAAGATTCTTTTCTTTGTTTTTTATTTTCTCAAGGTTACTCTTTGTATTAAACCGCAAGATGTTTGTTTGTTCTTGTGACAAAATTATTGATTATATATAACATTTAAAATAAAAATACAAGTTAGTGCATGTCGATTCTCAACTGATCATTCTTTTGTTTTTTATTCATCGTTATTCAGTCTTTTTTATTTCGTTCAAGACTTAAGATTGTTAAATGTTGTTGCACCCATTACAGTGATTTCGTGTGTTATTAACATTTTTAGATGGATATATAACTGGGTCTTTTACCTTACTTGCTGTTTCAATAACAAAAAAGTAATATAAACTGACAAAAAAGTAATTTTAATTACATGTTTCAATTTATGCTTAAATAACTTTAAAAAAATTGATTTCAGAAAAAAATATATAAGAAACAAATTGTAGACAATTTAATTATTAATAAGATTGCTCTCTTTAGAAATCTTGATAAAGTTGATAGTTTTTAAGATAAATGATAAATAATGATTCAAGACACAGAGAGGCCGATGCAGCGCATGAGTAAGAGAGAGACGGCGATACTTAAAGGTAAGCGGCGCGTACTTGTGAGCGCGCGAAGTTAACAATTAAAAAACAGATATAAACAATGAAATTTTCTTAAATCTCTATTAACAATATTATTAACTATTGTATAGAGAATTGAAAAAAAAATATTACTTATATATTATTTTTTTTTTAAATATATTTTTCATGGGTCGAAAGTACCCAAATTTGAGATTTTTCAAACCTTAAAAAATTCATATCTTTGAAAATATTAACTTTATCGTGAAAAGTAATTGGACCTTTTTTATTGGTATTTCGATAAAAAATATAAAAAAAATTTGTCCGGTTGAAAAATAACAATTCCTTGCAATTGTTTAAACAATTTCGGTTTAAACAATATGGCACCGGGTTGCCCCATGGCAACATGCATTTATATCATCAGTAGGGCAATTTGAAGAGGATCACGTAAAAAAATTGAGGTGGAATAGTTTTCGGTACTCATGCGCCGATTCCTCCTGGAGGATATCCTATATAGATCTTGTTATGAGATTTTGTACTCTATGTTTTGGCTGATAAGGTTGGAATTACATCTTTAAAGCTATACTTAGTTAAGGCTAGAAGTCTAGAAAATTTAATAGTTTATAGAGAATAATGCAGCCTTGAAATACGTGTACTATACCTATATATTCTATTTCCTATAATTACTGGCTTTGCTTAGTTTGGAAATACGTCTGTTTGATCCACAGACATGTTTGATCAAAGCCACTAGTCCGGGATACATCGCCCATTTTTGCAAGTGATTACTATCAAGCTAATTTTTCGTGAGTAGCTTTATTTTGATGAGATGCCCAATAATTTCATGTACGAAACTCTCGATTGTGGTAGCTTACAGAGGTAACAAGGATAAAAATTTTTGATTTGACGGTTCTCAAATATTTATTACGCAATTTGTAGGACAATATGTCTGTTGAATTAAATAAGTATTAAATAAGTGAAAATAAAAAAATCAGCTGGTTAGTAATCATTTATGATGACTTCGTTATCGATACACATTGGAAAGGGGGACTCTTTGATCAAACCATAGATTTTGTAGGACAAATATTTTTTCGAATAATTTAGATAATTATCTTGAGATTGAACAAAAAAAAACATTCAGTTAGTAATTAATATTTGAGAACCATCAAATCAAAATATTTTATCCTTGTTTCCTCTGGTAGCTACCACAATCGAGAGTTTTGTACATGAAATTATTGGGCATCTCATCAAAATAAAGCTACTCACGAAAAATTAGCTTGATAGTAATCACTTGCAAAAATGGGCGATGTATCCCGGACTACACTTCTTCAATTATAATCTTAACTATGAAGGGATAAGTAAATAATTCGCTTGCTCCGTCTTATCAATTATGAGTAAGTAATAAATATGAAACGCACTCAACCTTAAAACTCACCGAGTGTCCGGTAGCCAAAGGCGTGGGTGGTTTTGGGGGCTTACTTCCCAGGCCCAGGGCGCTGTGGTACGAGGCCCAGAGGTCCGCCATGCTGCTGTCGGCGCCGGTCTCTGATATGTCGCCGTTACGGCCTGTACCAGGGACACAGGATTGAGAAATAGTGGAAATAGAATAGAAGGACTTTTGGAAACATAAAATTTATTCTAAAAACATGAAATTTAAATGTCATCGCTACTGTCTGTACAAGATTAGGATGGAGATATGATAGAAAAGAGAAATAAGAGAAATAATATAAAACAATTTCAACAAAAACTGATATGTTTTTTGAAGAATAATTTTCGATCTAATACAGAACATCTATTTTGTAAAAGAAAATATGAACTTAATAACTAAATGTAAAATGTTTGTTTAGTGATAGTGGACTAAAACTTATTATGATAGGTTCTCTACTATGAATTACATGTATTATAAATGCGTCAATTTAAATATTATAACCATTTGAAATACGCGACGTTAGTTAATAAATCAAGCAAAAACAATTGAACACCGATCCATTTAATAGCTCATAGCCCTGATTAAAACAGGCACATGTCATTAGGAGACCAGAAATGTAAGTTAAGCCATAACAACTCAGCTTGCAATAAATCGTCTTTTCTAAAATTCAGTTGCCTCGTCCACCTTGTGCGTGAAGGCTAGTGAGGTTTGTTTCCACTGTCTGTATTTAGTCACGAGTTAATGATTTCTTAGAAACGGACATTAATTAGGATGAAGCGTTTTACCTAGGAGTAATTGTAACTTGTTTTTAGTGTAGCTCTTTGCCCAGGATTCTCATGGATAGAGATGGCAGAAAAATGCTCTAAGTGATAAACTGTATATATCTTATGTAAATCAATATTCTTATCACACACACAAATAATACTCTTATTTATCTTTAAAAATATCGTTTGTACCGTACAAACGATATTTTTATATTATACCGTATACAATTTAAGCAATTGTTACTTTGCTGTTGCGTGTATGCAAAGACTTCTGAATTCTGAATTAATAGGTAAAGTCAGCAATGATTGTCTTTTAGTTTTGAATATACATATTATTTTTTAAGAGAGAAGATTGAAGATTAAGTAACTGGTTCAGGTTATAGACTTCACTATTTAATTTTTATACCTACATATTTTATAAAAATTCAATCTACCCATAGAAATCTAAATAACAAGACACATAGAAGTGCTATAATGTGTGATAATGTCATAATTCGTATGAAAACCGCTGTCGCCAAAATCAACACATTCAAACCGAAAGCTAAACAGTACACACAAGTAAACTATGCCTTTTATTGGACAGCTTGATTTTAGTGAAAACTAACTTAACAGCTTGATTTTAGTGAAAACTAACTTAGCTTTTGAATATGTATCCTAACGCACGAATTTACGGTTTATTTTAGAATAACATCCCTAAGTATATGAGACTTTTTGCTCCAATACGAACAAACGTGATAATAAGAATGGTCAACTGTGTCATTCATTGTTATTTCGATTACTATGGTGACACTCGTAATACTTGTAAATATTCTATAATTTTAAGGAAAAACGGCATTATTTCTAAAAAAAATATTTTCCGATGAAATATTATTCCTTTATAAGTATAATTACAACTTGTGGAAGAATTTCCGCAATGGGAATTGCTGAAACACACCATGTATACACTCATACGTCTCCAGAGCAACTGAACAGTGACGAATGCACTGGTGATGTGAAAATCACCTGAGTGGCGACAAGCTGTCACGCACGCTTACGACTTCTAGTGTCTTGTTATTTAGATTTCTATGAATCTACCCCTTAACTTAGCAGCGAGTCGTTTTATGCACGGGAAAAATTAAGGGATATAGCTAGTTCATAATAACACCAACGCACTACTTTTCTACCGTTACAAACTATCAATGTCAATTTAGATATGTTTTTTGTAAATCCCGATTCCGTTTATCCATCACAATGGTAGTTCTTAGTAATAAAGTATTATAAATACATCCGAGGACGGTATAGCGAGGTACAAACCAGTTAAAATATTTTGCTTGAATGAGCGACGAGACGAGACTTGTAAGAAATGTACGTGCGTTGTATAATATCGCTATTTCTGTTTAAATAAACATTTATCTTATTTGAATCTGGAGTTCAAGTTTTTTTTTTAATTTTTTTTTTTTTTTTGTTATGAGTGTAAGGATGAATCCTCTCCTTAAATTTAAGGTACAGTGATGAGTTACATATTTTTTATATTGTATTTTTTGTTTGTAAAAAATTGTGGGTATACAAAATTTATTAACATTTTTATATAGTACGTATACAACAACACAAATTGTAATTATCCATGTAGGAACTGTCTTTTAAATTTAAATTTTTGCTGCTAGCTGTCCTTTTTATAGACCATAAATAAACATGCATGTGACAGGTAATCTATCAAGCATTGCATAAGAAAACACTTATCGTTTAAAAACGTTACGCTAACTGGTGAAAACTACACATTTCGTCTATAATTATGTATTCACAGTCAGTTACTAAGGCGGCAGAAATTAATGATGGTGTGCAGGCACTCAGGGGACCGGTGCATCTGCTTGCTAAATGTCAACCCGAACGAGCCCTGTACCTATAAATAATTTGAACCTCCTCGCTATGTCTGCGCCCCTGGTTAGTCGGCCCTCTCAATATGGCTTCGGTGCGCAGTAAAAATAGCTGGCGAGCGGTTTTGTCGTGGAAATTATGTCCACTGAATAAACTAAAAGCTATTTTAAAATTCTGACTTGGAAAATACTGAGGTGAAGCCGTAAAAACCTATATTGGAAATAGTTATGTCAACCGTTTTAACGTTCATGCAAACGAATCATATTTTGCCATAGTTGATGATTCATAGATGGTATAATTAATAATATCGATATGAATGAAAACCTTATAAAAACTGATAAACAAACAAGCCACATAAATTTTAAATAAAAAGAACACAATACAAAACTCTAATGTATAATTATATCAAATCAATTTACCTGATTGATTGTGGTAATTCCATGCTAGCAACATCATTTTCAACTTCTCAGCGTCTTTCGCGTAGCCTTGACCTGCACCAGATCATATTCTCAAATCAAATTTTTAAAATTTTGAAAACGTTCTAGAATTCTGATTTGTTTATAGCCAATTCGGTCGCCAGTATTTTATGTGGGACAAAACTTGTTTTTGGTATTTGCCTCATAAAATACCTGATTGATTTGATGCAAGTGGCTGTATTTTAAGGTTTCAAATTGTAACAGTCACGATAGGAGTTGGTCGAGGTAAAATTAATACCTTTTTGACAGATATAGAACTGCATAATCTGAACACAACTTATACCGTGGCCGTTTAAGTTTTCCATCATCTTCATAGCAATACTTACTCGTGAAATTGTCGTCTTCATTCATATCCGCTGGTTCCGGAGTTAAATTATCCTGGAACAATGAAAATGAAAGTTATTAGTTTACTGTCTCGCGTCTAGATTAAAATTCAGAACGTTTTGCGGGATTCATCCTTACTATTTTTTATTTTACCGCGATAATAAAAGTAAATAAAAGAACCATCTTCCCGTACAAGGGATGCAGAACACAAGAAACTAATGCAAGGCCAGATTATTAGGTAAGCATAATTTGCAAAGTGTTTAATAAATAATTAGCGAAACAGTCCACGGTTCCGGTCATCGCTCCGACCCGCGGCCGCGAATCGATAGTGCTACAAATGGGCAGCCACTAAATATAGCCCTTCCCATGTCCTGGCCTCCTGGTATGGTACTCGAAAATCTGGTATTATAACTACCGAGCAGATTTTTTTTATCAGAAACTTCATGTGCAGTCAGGATGTTTCAATTCTAAACTGTCCCTAAGACTGTCCCTTTATTTCATCGTCGATCAAATTAATAAATAAACAAAGAAACATGAATAGAAATTTATGTTTTAATTCGCGTCCAATTCCTTTCAGGCTGATAACTTGCCCAATGTTTAAGGTACTGTATCATAAGGCATTGTGAGCTAGATTCAGCTCCGTTGCTGGCTAAAACAAGGGTGACTTCCCAAGTACGTAGGTATACGTGCCTTTTCCTCACCATCCAAAGTTCACATTATATCAACTATCTTTCCA
The DNA here is from genome assembly GCF_061535395.1 of Colias eurytheme. Taxonomy (NCBI): domain Eukaryota; kingdom Metazoa; phylum Arthropoda; class Insecta; order Lepidoptera; family Pieridae; genus Colias; species Colias eurytheme. The sequence goes on from NC_143004.1 coordinate 6,819,953, forward strand.
CCTGCATCTGCGATCGCGTGCCTTTCATGGCATAGTAGAACAGCCGGTATGCCATACAAATTACCACCCCTTATTCCACTATTTTCAAAAAATCTTTCTCCAAGGCTTTATCTATTTATGTTCTTTACTTTATAAACAAAACTATCCAAAATCTTTCTCCAAGGTATCTTTATTCGATAAATCTAAGGGCCGATTTTTCAATGCTTGGATAAAACTTATTCGTCGAATAATGTATAAAACTACCATTTTAAAAACGTATTCTAATTGCCCGTATTTGACAGTTTACGTGACATTTTAATATTATCGTGTAATACTTTATTGGACGGATAAATTTTATCCAAGTATTGAAAAATCGGCCCTAAATCAAACTAAATAACAGAGCATTCAAATTAGTAAATTATGTGACTATTCCATTTTAACAAAGAGAGAGATTAATTCGCAAAGATACCCGTTAACACTCAAGAGATCTTTAAAAAGCTTATTGTAAAATGTAAAGGATATGTACGTAGTTATTTAAGTACCGTTGGCTACGGCTACCGAATACCGGTCCGGCAGCTGGATGCAAACCGCAAGTTTTTAGTAACCCTCTTGTGCTATTTTGTTTACATATATAGATGTTTTATGTTTGATTTAATTCAATGATTCGTGATAAGGCAATGGTTTGTTTTCTGCGACAGAGGCATCTTTAATTGTGGCGAATTAAGGCAAAATATGTTGTTGTTTACTTGGCTTTACATATTTTACAGTAGTAAGTAGTTTTACGTTATTTTTAGAGCAATAATATTAATTTTATTTATCTTTGGATGGACTGATCATAATGAAGTTTAACATATTACGTAACTACTCAGAATTTTCGGTTTCGCAAAATAATTAGGATAGTTACAAAGTATTGGATGAAAGTAATTCGCAAATTATATCATGTAGAATCAGAAGTTGTTATTCATGCAAATACTATGCGGATTGTTAAAGCAAACGAACTCGCGGGCGGCAGATAGTCTTACTAGATTGAAACCCTTTGATCTTTAAAAGTATAAAACTTTCAACATTTTTAAAGCTCGCGTACTAAAAGTTTTCAAAAGGTCATAACATACGAGAAGATATCGCCCCTTACATATTTTATCTGTGTTACATACACCCCGTTACTTGGGTAATGCACACATCCACATTTTGAGATGAGAGCGCTAAAATGTTGCTTCCTTTTTATAGCATTTTTATGCAACTGTGTTGAATCAATGAAAATTTTACGCTTGACTGCTTTTTCTTTTATTTTCTTATTTCGAAATACATGAAGAACAAGATCACAGACAGTTTATGTAAAACGTTATAGTATCCGTATTATTAATCATAGCTAATCACAATATGTGAATAATTAATAAATAAGTTAATAGAAGGGGCGAAAATTTTACTCGATTGCCGCAATATTTTCTTGTTGATGTTTGTTAGTCGAAAATGCGATCAATACTGAATTCGATCGTGATTTGTGATCTATATAAAATGGTTTCAAATAAAATGAATGGAAAATAAATGTAAAATCCAAGCAAATCAATTTCATGAAAAAGTAACTATAAAATATATAACGATATAATATAAATCTCAGCACCATTTTAGCCCCGTCTAAGTTCCGCATAAACTTGGGAAAACATACAAAGATTTCATTCAACAAGTGGCCGATTTCGTCGATATTATTTATTGATATTTAAGCTTATGCTGTGCGATGCTTATTATTTGAATAAACTTTTATATGAAATGCTACGAGTTTTCGTAGGGTTGTCGAAATTCAGTTTATAGAAATAAAGTTGACATTATGAAACGATCTGTTATTTTATTTTATGTGTTCCTTAGTTTCTTTATTGCTTGTTGAGGGTCTGTCACAAGCTCGCATGATAGTTTTTTAACTATAATATTAATATATATTCCTTTATATTTAGTATTGAAATTGGGCTAATAGAGTTGTGTATTATATAAAATTATAAAGTATTATATTATGTAAGTGATGAGAAAAACAAATTGTTTTTGCTGTCTAGAAAATGCCCTCTATTTCTTATTTTTATTTGGTAACCTTTTGAAATTTAATTGACACGTTGTTGATCGTTACTTTAATTAAGTATCCCACGTTATCGCTTCTATAAAAAAAAATAAAAAATATGTGTTTTTTGAAAATAGGTGTTCCATGATAGCTACCAGGTGCACAGAGTCAGTTAGAAGTTAGGTGGGGCGATATCGACCGTCTTAGGGCGGCGGCCAAGGACTGCATCTGCTATGCGGACTAAGTATCCGTTGACCCTTCCCACCTTATGTACTCCTAGTACAACTATTGCAATTCCGTCGGTAATTAATTACACCTCAATGACAGATAAGGTGCAGTGGTGCGTGTGTACATACATACGGCATAATTGCTTGAGATGCAAATTGAGTTACCGCTATATACAATACATACATATTGGACATATCTATCATTCCTTTGTTTGAAGTTCGGCGATGGATCAAATCAGTTACGCGAAATTGTAATTTTCAAATTAGTATCTTATTTGGAGTCCTAATAACTCTTAAACTATTATTATTAAATATTATATACTAGATTTCCGCCCGCGGCTTCGCCCGCGTTTGCAAAGGAAAACCCGCATAGTTCCCGTTCCCGTGGGATTTCCGGGATAAAACCTATCCTATGTGTTAATCCAAGCTACCCTCTATATGTGTGCTAAATTTCATTGTAATCGGTTCAGTAGTTTTTACGTGAAAGAGTAACAAACATCCATACATCCATACATCCATACATCCATACATCCATACAAACTTTCGCCTTTATAATATATATTAGATAGATTTCCGCCCGCGGCTTCGCCCGCGTTTGCAAAGGAAAACCCGCATAGTTCCCGTTCCCGTGGGATTTCCGGGATAAAACCTATCCTATGTGTTAATCCAAGTTACCCTCTATATGTGTGCTAAATTTCATTGTAATCGGTTCAGTAGTTTTTACGTGAAAGAGTAACAAACATCCATACATCCATACATCCATACATCCATACATCCTTACAAACTTTCGCCTTTATAATATATATTAGATTATATATTTATCCAACTGACACGGATCCAATCGCGACCTTATAAATGTCTATGTTATTAATAATGCTACTCGTTGACAACCATAGTTAAACCAAAACATAAGTTCTCACATCTCCGTATGTTCAAAAACTATCAAAAAAACTAAATGACTAAAATCCTGTATCGAACTACTGAATTAAACACAATATGCTGAACCCACAGGCTGAACCCATGGGTTTCACTCCCGTGATAAGTGGGAAAAAATAGTCTATATGCTAATTTAGAAAATTCATACAGACTCCCTTACCAGGCAGCTCCATATAGGTCTTCTTGTGTCACTTTCACACACTGGAAATAATACTGCTATAAGACATCATGGTAGTATGCTGATATGATGCTGATCAGTTGTTTCGGCGGTAATGAGTAATAAAAACATTCATGCAAACATTCGGTAACTATTATAAAATAGACTGGTTGAGAAGTCTTCACGAGGTCTTGCGACGCAAGGTGACAATGATACAACCATTTAGATTAAATAAACAGTAGATAAGTAGGAACATCATGAGGAAGACTGAACATAAATGAATACAATGTAAAAATCTGTTCAGCAGTTCCATACATTACAAAATTATTGTTAGATTTTTTTCATTTATAATAATACTCCTTGCTCGGTGCTCCATATAAATACTGCTAAGCAAAATATATTTGGCATCAAGGCAAAAATTTAAAAAAATATCTAAAATCTGGTAACGCTTCGAGAAAATTTTTGTAAGCAAGCCAACTTAAACGAAAATTTAAATATGTCGGACATTTAAAAACATGAACTTTTAGATCGTAAAAATAAAAAAATAAAATACTTCAGCCAACTTCTGAAAGGAACGAGTTTATGTGGCTCTTAGATTTTGTAAACGCGTTTTAATTTTTTTTTTTTATATAATATATTACTCGAATGAAAACTGCATCTAAATTTAAACAGTATTTTTAGCTAGATCTAGCTAAGATTGCAAAATAAAAGACTGCAATTTACCTACCAAATTTATTGCGAAAAAAGCTTTACCTACCAAATTTATTGCTGTTTTATATAAAATTTAAAACCATTACTTACACTATTTTCGACAATCGAGTAATGCAATAAAAAGAGTCAAATACACTAATCAAAATATTGTACGATAAATGTTTTATTTGTCAAATGATATACATTAAAATCAATTTAATATATTCTTTAAATTATTGAAAGACAATTTGAATGAAATTTTAAAATTAATACCTACTTAAAACCTAAGCTAAAAACACAGCATTGGACAGTGTCAAACTCCCTAGTTATAGCGTCCATATCTCAAAGAGGCTAGATCTTAACTCAGTTAACTTAGTGCACGAATATCAGCCTAGATTTAGGTCGAACATCGAGATAGTGTCAGCTTTTAATAAAAATGCCTCGAGGCAGAGATGAGGATTTTAGTGTCAAATTTAAAACCTAATTCTGTTTTCTTATTACGACTTTTGAACAGACAAGTGACTCGGCTTTCCTTGTGTTATAACTTAAAATGTTAGGGAGAGTAGTTGGGTTTTGCGTTTTTAGAAAATTAAGATTTAGGCTTTAGAGTATATTAGGAGTAACGACAGCAATGTAAAGTACCTACGAATACATTAATCTTAAGTGAAATATAACTTTTTAAAATCCTATTTTAACATTATTTTAAAAATACCGATTGATAGAGACAATTTTATACAATATTTGGAAGACAACCCTTTTCAGTTATTAAGAAATACATTGTGTACGCAATGAATTTAGAATTACTGATTTCAGTAAGCATCCATATTCCATTCCTTTTCTCATTTCTCAACCACATACTACTAGGACTATCTCAGAACTTATCGCCGCAAATCTCAAGACAAGTCGCTACCTCGAATGCAAATTCGACGTCTTTATAACACATGTGATCCTGGTAATCCGTACCTAGTTTTACATAAGTGCAGACGCATTCTATCCCATAAGCCCATGATCCCATCCCTTTTAAAGTCGGCAACACATAGGTAAACATGCTCACTATTGTTTGTTGATTACGGTTGACTATCTACCCGATTGGCGCCATTTTGCTGTACGAAGTAATCTTATATAAAAAATTGTATATTTAAATAATGTATGAGTGTGGTAATATCATCCTATAACTACAACAATCAACATCAAGTTAGCTCTAAATAAAGGAGCATCGGAAGTTTTCATTACGTAATGAATATTTAATAATATATTAATTATTGGAAGAAGAAAATAGCAACATGTAAATGAAAATATGTATTGTAATTATTCTTATAGAAAGATGATGTAGAGATACATTAAAACATATTGTCTGTTTTGATTTGAAAAAAAAAATGGTAAATTATATGTTTATCCATATGATTAATTAAATAATTCTGAACTGAATAAAACCCATAAAACCGGGTCTCTCCATACTCAGGACGTGTCTTTTTAATCCTTGAAACCGCACAAAAACATGTAAAACAAATATTTAAAATCATTGATAAGCTCATTTCCTATTTAAGTATACCAAAACAAACTCAAATATTATAATGGTTCAGATTTCATTAAAACATCAAATAATAATTTGTGGACCGTTTAATATCATCTAAAAGAAAGAATGTTAAAAGGGACTCAGTTTAATTCTAACCATACTCCTTTGTTTGTTAAATGATCAGTCTCAATGATATTACCTCCACAATGCAACTACGCGTTTAGGATTAGAATCACGTAGCGTAGCTTCTTACCTCTCTATGTAATCTAAGTTTACAAAACCATGACATATATTTTTTTTATATAACAAAATATAGGACGATTTTAAAACAGCGTTAAAATCAGAATACATAAATGATAATGATGAAATTTTAAATGACTCCAAAAGCAACCATCATTCCACCAAAGTTGAGAAAAACCAGCGCTGTTAAAATATAATCACGTCCAATAAAATGAGGAAATTACAGTGTGATTAATCAGCTCGAAAATAGCGTTTGGAGGCTGCAAATAAACATGGACCCAGGTCATATGTCGATAGAGAATAAATTGTTAAATAACCTAGTTTTCAGTACAAAACTGCAAAATTTCGGGAACCACCTATGTACTGCTGATACATGGCCTTATGTACCCCCCTTCCCCCCTCGCGGTCCCCGTTATAGTGCTTGCCACCCCGCGAGTCATTGTGTGATGTGATCGGTGCTTTATCGATATCGATGTTCATAGTTGCACGTGTCGCGGTCAACTTTGTATGAAAGTAGGACCCACAGTTTAGTATAGTAAAAGTGAAAAGAAACTCTAAAAGGGATTGGCAAGGGTTTAAACAAATACAATAAGTATTATTTTTATCAAATAAACTCTATAATTATGTATATCTGATTTATATTTAGGTAACGTTGTTCAACTGTAAAAAAAACATGTAAGTTGGTCATAACATTTTTTAAACATTCAATGCAAAGGGAGTGGAGTGGAAAAATATTAAACAAAAATAACATTTGATCGATGATTTAAATAACTTTATCAAGTTGTTTATATATTAATGAAAATACAAACTAAATATTTGACATATAGAGACGATTTCTCGTTTCTCTCAAAACTAGCTTCATAAACCACAAGCAGCTATATGAAATACTCATATTATGCCGAATACTTTTGAAAACACACTAGTATACAAATGTACTACTACATAGTATTATAATACCATTACAAATGAAATTAATATGTATGTAAGTATTATTCGAACTACGGATATTATCTAACATAATACAAAACATAAAAGTAAAATACACATTAGTTTCGTGTTTCCATAAAAGCTATTGTTTTAGGACCACTTAAAGTTTAGGATATCGTAAATAACAAAACAATTCCCACATCAATTAGTTTATCGATAAGTGTAATCACAGTCACAGGCGGCAATCAGGTGGCAGTCAGCGTATAATCATTAAATACCCACGCCGAGGGGCGATGACGCCCGCGGTGCCACCCGTCACCCGCTCGCGCCCAATTATGAAAATACGAACAAAATACATTTAAATTTCAACGCCATTCGATCGAAACTATCGATAGCTAGACGCACCATGTCACATCCTTGCTTTCTTTGACTGAATTAGATATGAAGAGGTTACTTAATAGGCGAACTCCCATTGACAGCACACACACAAATTTAAAGGCTTTTGATAAAGTTGCAGACTCTAATGAATTTAGACATTTTCATATAATTTTAAAACGAGTTAAAATTAGGTCATTATTTCGCAACGCAACTTGTAAAATACTAAGCTAAATAAAACCTTGCACGAAGTTTGCGCGAAAAAATTTAAGGGTCGAAATAAGTTTGCGGACTAAAGAGTTTCGAGCCGAAAAATATTTCCGTAAGCGGTCTGCTAATAGCGGAGCGGTAGCTTTTTTATTCGCCATTTTTAAAACTTTTTACCCGTCTCGGCCAGGAGCGCAGAAGCGGGCCGGAGTCTTCGGTCTTTCAAAATAAACGGCTTCCTTTAACTGCTGGCTCGGTAGTTTCGCCCTAGTATTTTTAAAGCGGACAGCGCCTCCCTGCACACGCGGGGTCTAACCCCCGTTTGACTCCCTCGTAACCCCCTCGCCCACACACGGTAATACCATAACGGGGTGCGAGCTATGACGAGATTATCTACGTACGTATATAGCCGTACAAACGTTGGCTATGTACCGGGAGCACATAGGTATATAAGCGATAACTTGTGTACATAGCAGCATTGATTTACCGGGCCGGACGCGGCTGTCATCGGTGCACGATGACAATTACATGGTTCAAGTAAAAATGTTCAGGCCTAGGCTGTGCTAGGCTTGTGACCGTTTCTGGCTGAACAAAGCCCTCTCTAACACCGTTATTGGGGACTTAGGCCAGATTTCACAGACAAAATAGACATTTAAAACTGGTGTTAAAATACAACGCAATTTTGATGTAGAGCCTGTATAATCAGTACAGCAGAGCCTTTGTTTTATTATTTGGATATAATATGTGAATATAATTTCCAATAAAAATATCATGAGATAATTTTGTTGAATCAATCTTTACCTAGTTTTTTTACTGTTAGTTAATTGTAAACAAATTACCTATCCTTGCGTCCCTGAATCACGCACTACATTAAGCGTAGGCTATTTGCTATTTCAGACGATTCTAAGATCTATATATCTGTCCCAAATTTTATCCAGAACTAGGTAGCTTTAAAATAAATGCATCATCGGGAAAATTTTCGTTTTTATTATTACTTACATAATTGTAGGAATTAAAAGCAAAATATGAACAAAACATTTTACAAAATAGAAAGAGGAGTTCGCTCGGAGCGAATATGTACTACAAGTACCCAGTTTAAAGATTGAGTTATTATTTAAATCACATTTATTAGACACACAAAAGTAACAAGACTCCTGATTGTATCCTACTAATATTATAAATGCGAAAGTTTGTGAGGTTGTGTGTGTGTGTTTGTTACTCTTTCACGCAAAAACTACTGAACCGATTACAATGAAATTAAGCACACATATAGAGGATAACTTGGATTAACACATAGGATAGGTTTTATCCCGGAAATCCCACGACAACGGGAACAACGCGGGCGAAGCCGCGGGCGGAAAGCTAATAATTTATAATATACTAGCGGTCCGCCCCGGCTTCGCCCGTGGCACCTACATGTTTAAACTATCCTATCTCTCAAGTTGGATCGAACTGCACATGGTGTGCGAATTTTATTATAATCGGTTAAGTGGTTTAGGAGTCCATTGAGGACAAACATTGTGACACGAGATTTATATATATTAAGATAAGATAGAGCATTACGAATTCAGTAACAAATAACACTCAAGTGAATGTAACGACAAGTCATTGTTACAAAAGTTACATAAATATTAACTGACTATGAAGTCAATTTTTGTGGATCAAAGTCTGCATTCTATGCCGCCCGGCTTTGCCCGGTTTTAACTGTGATAAAGATATTATATAGGCTATATTCAGTAAAATAAAATGCCCTTAATGGTCATTATTTTAATTTATATCAAATACAGAAAGATCGAAAGATCTTGGCAGCCTAAGGGCCGATTTTTCAATCCATGGTTAAAACTTATCCGCCCAATAAAGTATTACACGATAATATTAAAATGTCACCCGTAAACTGTCAAAGACGGGCAAAGAATACATTTTTGAAATGGTAGTTTAATACGTTATTCGACGAATAAGTAGTAACCAAGGATTGAAAAATCAGCCCTTAGTGGGATACGAATTACTTCTAAACAAATCAACTCGTACGCGACCGAAGTCGCAGTCCAACTATGTCAAAATAATATGATTATATTGTTATACTTGTTTAATTAAATATCAAATAGCAAATGTTTATGAATCTCCATATTTCAGCAAATAAACCGCTATTCAGCAGTTGTTGATGACCTGCTAAGCGCGTAATCCGATCCGAATCGACTTATGCACTCTATCTAAAATTTCTCACGAAAGTAATAAATCCATACTAATAATATTATAAATGCGAAAGTAACTCTGTCTGTCTGTCTGTTACTCAATCACGCCTAAACTACTGAACCAATTTTCATGAAATTTGGTATGGAGATATTTTGTTACCCGAGAACGGACATAGGCTACTTTTTATCCCGGGAAAATGACGCAATCCCGGATATCCCGGGAACGGGAACTATGCGGGTTTTTCTTTGACAGCGCGGGCGAAGCCGAGGGCGGAAAGCTAGTATATTCATAATTATAATCAAAGGCTGAATATTATATGTATAAAATTATACTAATATATAAATTCACTTGCCTCTGCAAACCTCTATAAATGCGAAAGTTTTGTGATGGATAGACTTGAAACTTTCACTGAAAAAACTACTGAACCGATTTATTTGAAATTTGGTACTTTTATAAATAAGCTAGTAATAGTAGGTAACGATTTTTAAGATTTTATAGGCTACATTATATAATTAATGGAGTTTAACTTGGAACACAAATAAGCGAGGATAATGAATATCAAATTTTTGATCATTTCAATTTTTACAACGGATCCATCCATAATATGATATAACTTTTCTTATCTGTATCTTCGGACTGCAAAAACAATTTTTTCAAAAATATGCCCATCTCATTAGATTAACCATCTATTTTTAATTGACGCTTTTGGATAGCTCTAGTATCAAAAACGCGAGCAAACCCGCGGCATACACATGATAATTCAAAACAGAAAACAGATCGTTACAAATTAATAGCAGAGGCGTAGGGAGTACTACCACTTGCCTTGAGATCTCGCGGTCTATTATAAGGGAGACTGTACATTGTTACACTGAGAAACTATTTTTTTTATAAGTCAGAAGATCTCGTCTTCAATTTATAAGATTTATTTATAAGAAAATTGTCTAAAAGATATTCATTTCTTTTGGAACAGTCATTTTCGAACTTAATACATATTACACTCATCTGTTGGTGCAATTTATATTTATACCTACATACATATACATATAGCAATTTGCATGAGGTCAATACATAAAGGCACAATGCATATAAATGAACCAAATTAATTTTATTCGCAGGTGTCGAAATTTATGGTTAAAACAAAGTGCTGTGCCAAACATAACAAAATCTCTATTTCACATATGCACAGAAAACAGACAATTATGTCTATAGAAGTATGTGTCTTGTACATATTATATCGATAATCTAAATAATCTACATTATTTGTAAGTTATGTGTTTATTCCATTATAGTTAAATCTTCACTTAGACAAAAATTAAGTGCATAATATTTTTCCAGTAAAAAAATTTACACCCTCTACTTAGACATGGTCAGTGACCACTGCGACAAACAGGTCAATGGATTCGAGACTTACATTTACTTATTACATTTTTTTTATTTTAATCCCCAAAATTAAGTGACGAAATATTTTTTATTTATCACAGTTTTTTTGCATACTTTAGTACAGGTTATTTGTTTGTAATATGAATAAATAAATCATGCTCTATTCATATAAAATTACAAACATATAAATTATATCTTTAATAGTTCGCTATACTGTACACCCAGTGTACAGTCTCCTTAACCAAACCTAAAAACCGCCTCGTGTAGCAAGCTAGGCGAAATTCTCAAAGCATCAGTTAGGCGCTTGTAACCCCTACCCCCGCTTTGAAGTGTGATAAACTTGTAAAGGTTACACGGCCCTTAAATGTCGCGTTATCTATATTATAAGTATAAAAATCAATAGCTGTTCGTCTTGCTAAAACGTAGGAATGGCTGGGCTGATTTGGCCAAACCACAGATCACAGAAATCTCTATGGGCCAAACTGTGTCTCGAAATATTAGGAAAACATATTCAAATACATATATACTATATGAGAGATCTTGGGAACCATTTTAAAGGGCCACTTGAAATATATGCTATCGGAAAAATGTTTTTAATATCATTTCAGTTTAGGAAGCTTTTTAATGAAATAAGGAATATTTCGAATCAATTCACTGGCAATTGTAAAGATTCTGATCTAGATATAAATAAATGTAATAATTGCAAATAGTTTAAAGTAGCTTTCAAGTTTATATCTCTATTATAAGTAAACGAATATTAAATAACACTATCTGTACCGGTTTTGCATAATAAACAAAACTATAAACTAAAATAACGTGTTACGCCAAATAACATGCACATCTCAGTGCAGCGACTAGCTACTAGGATTACATAAATGCACAGATATAGCTAGGGCTAGTACTCGCGTGCAAGGTCGCCCGGCGCCTCAATGGTCACTCGGCGGATAGCGTGGATACGATCTCGGTTTTTATTATAACAGAAATAATGTCATGTGCTATAATTTAATTGAGGTTTTAATTTAATTAATGTAATATACATTTTAACTGTTTTACTGAATATGCAAAAAGGAATCAAATATTAGGAGACTTGGAGAGTATAGATTTGAAAATAAGATGTCGCTAGTTGAAAGGATACTAAGAAAGGAAATAAAGACAAGGTAACGGGTAAATTATAACTGAAACAATTGTAAAACATGGCAATTACATTATTTTTTTTCAGAATTCAAATGGAAGTCATTTTTCATCATCTCATCACATTTATACTTTTGACTTCTTTATCACGTATTCACGTGTACTAATTTTTCATAATATTAAAAACACCTAATTGAAAAATAACACCTAACTATCCAACAATGCAAGTCTCAGCAAATATTAACTTAAGAATTCAGCAGAGGCGTTATATAAAACTGTCCACAAATAAATTACAACGGTAAAACGAGAAACCTTATCCACCATATCGTTGAAGCGGTATGTCATTCGAGACTCCGCCATTTTGAAGGCGAACCGCCCGCGGCGGGAAAACTGACTTTGGCGCCAATTTTAGGATTGCCAGCCGTATTGTATAATTTACATTGAAACTGACGTTCTGATGGAGTGGTGAAGAAAATATTCTTTCGTTCCACTTTTACATACTTAATTGGTCTGAAAAATAGACCGTATTTTTAGTACCTATTTTTTCCTTAAAACAGTGAACAACGAACCCCTTTACTTTACAATACATTATGTAAAAACATTATTTTAGTAAGTAATCAACATAATTAATATTTTTCAAACCGTATTCACTTTATACGACTTTATTCTAATTAGTCTATGTTAAAAAAATATTCCTTGCACAACCCTAACCCATTTCGTCGCGCGTCTACAACCCGGCCAAATTGCAAAGTCACTCACTTCTAGCTCGCACGTTAATTAACCTACTATCCTAATAAGCAGAGTTATACGTCGTTAAATTCCTTTGGTTGCACATTTTTTCTGCACATTATAGATTCGAACTCGTAATAATAGACCTTTGTCTTGACCTTGAAGATGTAATTGCATCACAAGGAGGCATTGTGTTACCTAGTAAAATTTGCATTGCGAAGGAGTCTCCATTTTATTAGCTATTCTGAAATCTTTGATAGATTGACTATTACATGCACATCAATTATTCTTATTCGTAATAATATTGTGTGCCTTAAATTTGAACGGGTTTTTCGAAAAATTCAGTAAATGAATTTTGACATCTGTTTCCATAATATACTTTGAGTGACCTGTCCAAGTTGTACCTAACCATTTCCTATGTGATATTACTGTTACAAAAATCTCTGTAACAGTCGCAGATGGCTACACTAATTTGAAATATGCAGTCTTATAATGTAAATTAATTATTTATTTACATTTACAAGTATAAGATTTTTCTAAATTTAAAAACCTTCCAAAATGCTCAGTGCCTAAGTGGAGCCCAAGTATATAAGTTCATACGAAAAACACATGAATGAAACGTGTCAAGGAAAATCTAAATATTTTGTCGGTAAAACGTAAGAGCCGGAGGCGGGAATCATTTCCCACACTTCCTACAAGAATATCAATATTTTTCTCGATTGATTGATATTCAAACTCAAACATTTATTTATTCAATTAGACTTCTTTTAGAAGCACTTTCGAATCGTCATTACATATTTTTACCATTTACCACCGATTCGGAAAGCTATCTATGGAGAAGAACCGGCAAGAAACTCCATAGTTGCTTTTCTAAAATCATGGCAATATTACAATTCAATTTTACATAATATGTAACTTATATCTTACTACAAAATATATCATAATATGCCAAAGAAAGATTGATATTCAAAACCTGGGAACCCTTCTAACTGTTCACATCTAGTACATTTCTCGTTTATTACCAGTTCTAACAGCCTTGCACGCATGGCAACAGAAAGCCTGTGTGATGCCGGAAACTAATCTTTCGTTGTTTTACGTGGATATAAATAAACTTCAGAACTATCTGAGCTAATATTCTAAATTATTATATGACAATTGTTTTCTATGTATGGAATTACAAAACGTTTTGGAGATTCCTAAATCCTACAGCATGACAATTGACAACATCTAAATTGTATACCTACTTAGGTGCAATTGGTATTTTTTATGTACACTCCAGTAAAATGTACAAATACCAGCACATTTAACTCGAGTATAGCAAAAGCTAACACCATATTGTAACAAATTATTAAAAAAAACACAGAAACTGGAAACAGATTTCGTGTAAAATATTCCAAAAACGAAATCAAGCTCACATTTCCACCCCGATGTGTTATAATTTAACAGGCTTAACCTTATCCATCGTGACACGCTCAAACCACTCGAAAATCAATCCAATAATAAACAAAATAAGAAATATTTTACCTTTGGCAGAACATGTTGGAGCAAAGCGCCGGCCTTCCGTTTGGCAGCCATCTTGGATTCGCGTCAAACACTATTTTGTCTTTGGTTTCAATAATTACACTTGACAGTTCAGTTCATTAACCCCATTTCTTCAAGTGGGAACTTCAGCTATTGGTTGCAGTTGTAATGCTATGATTGCGTTTTTACAAATATTATAATTAATTTTATGTAGGCATTGATTTGATAGAATTAGATTAGAGGGTAGTTCGCGATAGAGGGATGACGTACCTACTCAAATTGGCGGGTAGACCTTGACATCTTTAAAAGTACTTACATACTTATATTGTTTTATTTATACTAGACATCGTAACAATATGTTTTATTACAAAAATGCATTACGATTTACCATTTTATGCACTTACAAAATAATCAGAGCCAATGTAGGTAGTTCAAGACTAAAAAGAATTACAAAAAGAACAGAGTTTTAGATTATATTCATAGTTCTTAGAATACTATAGAATTCATTAAATTAATGCGATATTGCGACAACAAAAGCGTTTCTTACAGATCTATTGTTCAAACTGATAAAAGTGCGCCATGATTAAAAAAGGTATCATTTTATGGGTTAAATATTTTATTTTTTACTACTGCTAGACTACAAAGTTACACGTTTCGACAATTTGTGCAAAACTTACTCTGAATGTATAATTTAATAAATTAAATTAAAAAATAATGCAATATCTGTCAATATAAAAATATCGAGGGTTAACCCCTGTTAATATGTATATATAATATCCATATCCCTATATGGTTGGAGTTATTTGTGAAAACTAATTAATTATATTGTTAATTATTTATATCTATCAACACTCATGTTATATTTGCAGATGTGTAGATATTTTAAGAAGAGAGAAAATAGAAAAATAAGTCTCGATATTACCTACTATGGCTTCAAAAAATCTCAAACTATTATGGAAAACTTTTAATTAATGTTTAAATAAATTCGTAAATTAGTTACTGATATAAAATAAACAACACAACAAACCTGCACGCTTCGTAAACAGAAACAAAAAATGCGAAAAGTTTAATCAATTTCCCGCCAAATTCAAATGACAGACAACATACACCAATGTTGCCAGTACAAAAAACGCTAAAATCAATAGAACTCAAAACGTAGTATTGACATGTACGATATTGAAGGGGCAGCCAGCTACTCATTGTGCGGGTCAGTACCGAACCGTGGGGTTACGATATTAAAAAAAGATATATTTAGGGTCCCGCTTGCTATTTTGTTTGAACAATTTATTCTGGATGTTGATTTTGATCACTGTTAAATTAAAATTATGTGCTTTAATAAATGTTACAATTATTTTATTATTATGACTCCGATTGTACAGTATTTTTGTATTTTTTTAATTAATTCATGGTTTAACATAACAAATAAAGAATTTAGAAATGTTAAGTAGAAATAAGTCGTTAAATCAGATGTAAAATGCGACAAATTACGAGTATTATCCCCATGACACATTGTAATCATAATAATGCATTCAAAACGTTAAATGAATAAAATATTAAACTTTAATAATAAACGAAATGATTAAACTTAAGCACTGAAGGGATTTAAATGAAACCTGGTACGTTAATACTTCGAATCCCTGGGTAGTTTCTTGGTTACTTTTTATTCTATGGCAATTTTTACTGCCGCGGAAAATCAAAAGAAGCGCGTAAAATTAACATATTTCGACGAATTTATATGTTTTAATAAATCTGTGTAGGTATTCTTCCGTAAAATAGATTAGATGCATTTTGATAATAAAACATCGCTACAGAACAAAACAGGCAAATTTTGTCGCAAAAGAGGTTACAGATGAAAAAAACGGATGAATGAAAATTCGTATAATGTCGAGGCAAGCCACAGACGGAAAACTAGTCTCAAATCTTGTACACTTCATTATTTTAATTGTTATCATTCTGAACGGTTAGCTAAAAGCGTATACGACCTTTATTCCAAACAAAGCCCCTACATTATGATACGTCATTCCAAAAACCATTTCACGAAGGCATGTTAGAAACTATATATAAGTTCTCTAATGCCACGAACTAAATGCAATCAAAAGAGCTGCCACAAAAGGCCAACATTTGCCTCCACATTGACCTGTTAATAGAAAAGTTCTAAAGCAACTGTTAACAAAAAGTGTACGGAACCCCACGAGCTAATTTCACCATCCCCCTGTATTCAAAAAGGTATTTCAGCCCACCCCTGTTTGTACAATACATTTGAATGGACATCATTGTTTACTCGGTATATCTGTTTTCTAGAAGTAGGTTATTAGCTAGCTAGTTTTATATAAATCTTGATCGGATGCGTTTTTATTTCAACTTTGCTGCTGTTTTAGATTTAACGCGTTTAAAACATTGAAAAACATACTTTAATTTCTAAAAATAAGCGCTTACGGTTTTGCCAATAAGTTTTTCTCCAAATATAATGAAAATAAATTAGTTAAGTAGCTATATATTGCACGATGTTTCTATACTCAAAATAATTCGTTGATTGGTATTAGGAGGAAAATAGGATACTTTTATTAGGAACATTGACTGCTTCTAGAACTCTATTGCCCTGTTCGTACGGAGTTAAATTTAATAGGTAGAAGACTTTCAGCATCCTATTTAAGAGTTGAAAATTGACAAGCGTAGCATTTAAGGTGAATACAATAATTATGTTGTTAGAGAAAAATTATAAACAATAGAATAATGAATGGGAATGTACTGTTATAACGGAATCCCCTCTTATTATCACATTATTATCTTTTTTGAAAAATGAAGTGTACAAATTAATTGATCGTCTTTTTTCTCAAAATTTTCAATTTTCTTAACTTTTAATTGGAAAATAGTATTTGGGTAAAGTTTTGGTTAGGTTAGGTGTTTAAACACCGCCTGGTATTTCTAAGAAAAGTACCAGGAGTGTAAAACGGCGGTGGAGCTTTACAGATTACATCGCAAAGGGCTCATTTTCATGCGACGCGCGGTACTAACGCTTTTGCGCTGCGACTGAGGGATTCGCTTAATATTAAATTAAAGTCAGGCTATAAACATTAGTGATTATAAAGTTGAGTCGTCATGTTTTAAAGGGTTTTGTGGGTAATATCTGACTTTTTACCGCAATTATACAAATATTTCAAATATATAAAGTCTAACAAATCTAGCTACTCTATGTTCTATGCAAAATGCACCTACACATCCTGTCCTTAGATGAAACAATTTAAAAAATATTTAAAACAGGTAGGTAATATTTAATAAAAACTTTCCGGTCTCCTACATTTCGTTACAGTTTTATAATTCGCTTAAATTAAAATAATATGTCTAGTTCCGTTTTAAGCTACGCATATCCGGACTCCCATGCGTTTCTTCGCACCTATACCACGCCTATTAAATTATTAATTTCTATTATCACCAAACTTCACCAATATTAAAAAGGTTAGATGTACAATTCCCAAGTCAAATACCCAACATGCTAGTAGTATGCGTGCAGCTACGATAACAGCAAGGCCGTTCGTTATTGGCCACGGTGCACGGAATATTTTTACCTTGTTGCCTGACAATCCTTTGAAAATCATTTGATGTTTATATTATAGCGGGATATTATTTCAGAGAACTATGTATAGTCTCACCGTTGCTAATAGCAACGCTATGTTATCGACCATGGCGTACACATATATTTGACACTAGCTGTGCCCTGCGGTTTGCCCGCATTGCTCTGTTCCTATTGGTATTAGCGTGTAGATATATAGCCTATAGCTTTCCTTGATACATGAGCTATCTAACACTAAAATAATTGTTCAAATAGGACCCATAGAGCTTGAGATTAGCGCGTTCAACCAAACAAACAAACTCTTAAGCTCTATAGATATAAAAGATTGGATTATTTCTATGCTACATGGAGTATAGTATACTCTAATATATGCTCCTATTACCATATCCTGTTCTTTATCCATACTAATATTATAAATGCGAAAGTAACTCTGTCTGTCTGTCTGTTACTCAATCACGCCTTAACTACAGAACCAATTTGCATGAAATTTGGTATAGAGATATTTTGATACCCGAGAAAGGACATAGGATAGGTTTTATCCCGGAAATCCTACAGGAACGGGTTTTTCTTTGAAAACGCGGGCGAAGCCGCGGGCGAAAAGCTAGTTTACCATAAAGATCTATTTTCAGTAATATAAACATCTGGAAATACCAGTGCTTCTTTTTCAAAACAGCGCTTAAGCATTCTTATTTCTTAACTTTGGAGCATCGTGAGTTATGGCGGCACCCGGTTCGAATAACGTCTGAATATCCAATAACCAGTAGTTGGAATAACTGATTCTTTTGGAATATTGGGGACTTTGTAAGGGGAATGGCTGTGACAATCTGTCATATAAGAATGGTAAATGTCTTTAGTATAGTTAATATTACTGTTGGTTTTTTGTGAAGTTTAAAAGATCAATGGTATCGATGACAATCCTGCGCGTTATATCTTCAGTTATATTTTGGTAATCTGTAAAGTACTAAGACCAGCGTTTCATAGGCTTATTACAGGAAGAAGAATGTTTGCATAAACGACTCACAATATAAGTAAAAGGAAATTGGAATACATATAACGCACGTGATCAAGAATCTTTGTTATCATACAGGAAATCGCTAGGTATATGTATTATTACAATTAGGATAAAAATGCAGCCAAATAAGTGTATAGTTTTACTTCTGAGCTATAATGATGCAAATCAGCAAATACTAATGATTGCTGAATCAAAAAGGGAACGGGAAAGTAAAAAGCTCTCTCTCGAGGTGAAAAGTTTTTGTGTATAAGTCAAAGATAAAATTCAAATTATTTTATGAACACATTATATTTTCTCTAATTTCTCTAATAAACATCTACGAGTAAATAATTATTGTAGAAATTTGAAAAACAAAAGTTGTATTTTAAAGCTCCAAAGGACCAAATACCTGTAATTAAATAGGTAACATTGAAACTATTTATTTAGGACACATAGGTACCAGTATTTTAAGTTAACATATTATTACAATAAATTTTAGTTATAGGCACATTTCACAGCTATATTCTTTAGTCTATTATGTATTGGTCTATGAACAAAATTATTACCATAAGAGATTGTCAACCAATGCTATCTGCTATACAGACGCACGTGTTACCAGCCTATTTAGCAGGCATTGGATATACAATTGTTAACTGACCTTCATACCATAGAGCATAGGCGTATATACCTCTTTCGTTAGTTATCATAATTTATAGAACTGGATACTAAATGTTATACTGACAAACAGCCGTTGATATAAATTCAATTAAAATTTTCGTGAGTGTTTTCTTTTACAGTCCTCATTTTTAGTAACTTTAGGGCTGATTTTTACACGCTTTATATTAGCTTCACCTGTATGTTTGTTTGTTTGTAACCGACTTCTTTGGGCGCGATTTTGACCCACTTTAAACGGCCAGATTTCGTTCAAACTTTGTAGATTTATTGAGGACCGATGACAATACACTAATTTGATGACGCGAAATTTTGTGGGTCATTTGTAACAGGATGGCGGTTCTACAGGGTCTTAGTACGCAATGAGAAAAAGAAAAATGATGGTCAGAACGCTGATACCGGATACCTTAAGATACTGTAATATAAAATATAACAGTATCTTAAGATAAAATATTATAGTATCTTCACCGTGTGTGACGCGCTTTAATCACAAGATTGTGAGAATATCTTATTATTTGGGTATTCCCAGTTTCTATTAATTAATGGTAATTTCCCGGTAAATAGCGCGCTTTTCTTGTAAACTCTACATTTGGAAAGTTAAGAAACAACTGATTGACTTAAATCATTTTATTCTCAATTGTATGTCAATGAATATGTAAGCAGTTAGTTGAATACTTGCAAGTTGTTTATCCTCTCTATTTATTTTAAGTATTTCTTTATTTCTTAATGTAGAGTCAATTTTAATTCTCTAAATTATAAAAATGTTCTAAAACATTAATAGGAGTTCAAAATTGTTTATATTATATCCTTTATCTTCTTTATCTTTTATATATAAAAATGAATCGCAAAATGTGTTGGTAAGCGCATAACTCGAGAACGGCTGAACCGATTTGGATAATTCTTTTTTTATTATATTCCTTGAAGTACGAGGATGGTTTTTATGTAGAGAAAACGTAAATATGTACCACGGGCGAAGCCGGGACGGACCGCTAGTTTTAAATATAAACAATGAAACATAACAGTTTTTTGTTTATAAATGAAGAAAATGAATTAAAGTATTATTTTTATTATTTGTCAATGAAATATAAAATATGTGAAAAATAGAATAATAACCTTAAATTTTTTTATTTAATGGTGTTGTTTATAAAATAATAGATTAATATACCTTCTGATTTTATTGTGTAATAAACTTTTAATTTTTTAATTATATAAAATCTCTACATTTTTAAAAAGTAGTAGTAACTTCAAATTAAAGTTATTCAATTGAATAGCAACGTGCCTAGCCGTTCATAAAAACTGACTACTAGAACTAATGCCGTATTAACCTACATTTGAACTTTAAAAATATCGTTGTGTCGAATACATAGCAACATTATGCAAAAGGTAGTCCTTATCAGCTTATACCGTAAACAATTTGATTACACCGTCGCGCGCCTGCATTCAAAAATTAAACTTCGACACGCTAAACTTTTATGAATCAATTAACTCCTGCCAACTCTAATTCCGAGCCTTAAGGAAACCACTTAACAAACGAAGGCCAAGAAATTCGCAAAACAATGCCTTGTTACATGTCATGACAAAGGAAACTTAGACAACCTCATCGATGGACTAATTGCATTTTTTGCAGTCACCACACACTACTGCCAAGGTCTACTTACTCATCGCGGTATCCATGTAAACACTGAACAATAGGATAAGTAATTTAATTGGGCAAAAACGCAATCGTAGCACAACGTGACAAACCTTGTCCACTTATTTCGGTTACTTTTTTGAATGGGATAGTTTCGCGTGATTATCTGGAGCGCGGAATACGTCCGGTCGGCAGGACGTCTGAACGCACACTGTCGGCTCGCGTGGTTTGCTCACTGCTCGGTTGGCACTATTTGAATTGTCCAGTAAGCTGAACCCCCGGCTCATACCAAAATGCATCAATCGACAGTCGACACGCACATTTCTACGCAATCCATAAAAACATGCTGATAGGCTTTTTTCGATGTTTTTCGAGCTCTACCTATTTACCTAATGTTTAGGTAAGATAGAGTCATAGAGCGAATATTTTGTTCTTTATACAAAATATTCGCTGATGACTCTATCGTCAATTGTAGAGTTCTTAAAAACTCTACTTTTTTTAAAATGCTTAAGTTATTTTGCATTAATGTATTAGATAAACCTTGTTTGTGCGGAAATTCGTAGAAAATCTGCACTGCATGGGGAAAATATAACACAAAACAAATGTCATTGCTTCATCCAGTAGTAATTAATTAGTTTGGATTACAAATATACCGTAAGATACAAATGATAAAACTTGCATTTTTCTAATAAAACGTACAAATACACCGTTACCACAAATATGGTATCGGCAGATGTACTTTTGCATCTGTTTTTATTAGCAAGCATTTACGTCCCTGCAAAGACTAAGTAACTAATATAAAGATAATCGAAAACCGTATTTTTGTATTGTATAATCAATTTTTTTATTCTTGTAAAAAAATACATATTACTATCATAACTACATTTTCAAGTGACACCTTATTGCTTTTACATAATAAGCAATATACAACAAGCTCAGTCATGGTTTTGAGTACAGAGAATTTTTTATTAGCTTCACCTGTATGTTTGTTAACCGACTCCTTTAGACTCAATTTTGCCATTTTAAACGGACAGATTTAATTCAAACTTTAAACACTTATCAAGCACCGGTGAAAATACAATAATTTCATAAATTTTCCCTATTGAAGCGTATATACAGGGTGTCCCACTGTTGGTATACTAAGCTCAAAGGAGGTTATAGTTTTGCATACACTGAGTACGTAAAAAATACTTATAAAATTCCAGATGCATTTTTTTTTCAAATAGATGAATTCTTAAAACTCTATGTGTAAACCCATAACAAGCAACCCGCCCAACTTTGCCACCAGCACGTGAGCTATCGTTTAAGATTATGTTTCATAGACAAAATGCTCACATTAGAGAAGCGGTATATGCCGGCTGCGCGAATCTAGAGAAGAAAACATGGATTTTCAGGAAAAGTTAAGCAAAAAATTTTTGACGTAATTTTGTTGTTTAAGTATTTTTTACGTGATCAGTGTATGCAAAACTACAAGATCCTTCGCGCTTAGTATACCAATAGAGGGACACCCTGTATATATATTTTTTTTTGATTCTTTAAACTACATGTATTTATTTATGCCATAGCCCTAGGAACATAGTGCGTGCAATCACGTAATAAGAGGAACTATTAAACACATTGACCATTAAAGGAACTGTATAATTAATTATATAATTAATAATGACTTATAAAGTTATATGTTAGTGTAGTCGTAATAATAAATAACAACGTATGACCATTGATGAGGAAAGATACGAATTTTCTAATGTACCAGGGAAACAGCATGGACAACATGTGCGTCTGGATATGTAATTACTGTGGTAATTATAATTTATAACTCTAATCTGTTAATGATTTCCTTCATAAAAGGACTGTTTTTGACGAGTCAAAAGGATTTTCTTTATAATTCCTATGTATCGAACAGTTTACGGGCTAAAAACTACGATAAAAAGGTTCTTGTTCATTCCGTTGAGTCTTCTTATGTTTAAAAGATATATGACTCTTACATAGAATATAAGGGTAGGCCTAACTGATATACTATGTTAGAATATATCAGGCAGGTAATACATACTACATTATATTCTTTAAAAAATTCTTATATACTAACAGTAATTTAGACAGCATTATCACATTGGAAGATCCGATGTTTCTATTTTTAACAACATATCCTAATCGATACAGCTTCTCAATTCGTAGCTTATTTTGTATGTATAATCCACAGCAAATTAACGATGCAAGAAGTAGTAAACACATTGTAAACAATGACATTTTACAAGTAAAGGTCGTAGTTAAGATCTTATAAGATTATATACAGACCATATACTGCAGAACTTTAAAAAAACATAATTAATTAGTCATACATATACCGTAAGTTGTGTTTATTCATTTATAAGAGTTTTTTCTTGTACCTAAGATAGATATTATAAAGGTTTCCATGGAGATAGATCAGTTAATAGCCTTGAAGTAGGATGCCGTTTTGGCAAGTGCTAGGAAAAAAAATATAGAGTTAAAATTGAGTTTAAACATTTAGTAAAACAATCAAATTCTTAACATAAAATATATATTATAGTGTGAATTAGTAAGTTACTTGCGAAATTAGATAAATCACTAATTATTTAATGGAAAAATTCTAACATCTTTCGTTACTTAGAGATAGAAGGACGATAAATGGATTGTACAGTATTTACTGCTTAATACTTTTTATTTGAATTAACTTTTCCATTTATTCCAGAGTATAGATTTATTTGATTCTAGTGAAATCAGGGTTGACTATTACCTAGTATCTACTTAAGAGTTTGTTTGTTTGAACGCGCTTATCTCAGGAACTACTGGTCCGATTTGAAAAGTCCTTTCGGTGTTAGATAGCCCATTTATCGAGGAAGGCTATAGGCTATATATCATCACGCTAAGACCAACAGAAGCCGAGCCACGCGGGTGAATCGGGAAACCGCGGAGCGCAGCTATAAAGGGTGTATGAAAAACTGTAATTTCCATTTTCCGTTCGTTGTATTGCGAATATCTTTAATATAGCCTGAGAAGATAAATATAAGATTTTGAATCTTATAATAGAATGAAACTAGAAACAATATACTTCACGGTTCGCGGTCACTCTGCCCGTGACCACGATCCCTTTTAAGTGTTCGAAAGGTCGGGCTAATCTATACCTATACCTATTATCTGTTACCTATACCTATAAATGTGCATAATGTTATCTAATTGCCTGGAACAGAAACATTGAAATAGGTTTTGATAGTAAATAAATAAATAAATAATAAATACCGTTAGACTTTAGAGTATATACTATTTAGATGCTAAAATTATGTGAAATAAACTCATAGGTACTAAAACATATAACATTAACGGCTATGTCATTTGTATTCTTTTTATTTTTCTTGAAAAAATAAGCGCTAATGTAGAAAAGTGTTAATTCTTAGTTTTCATTAGATAAACAATTACAGAAAACACGTAAAAGGGCATAATAAACTTCTGCTCTATTTTGGACAGAAAATAATGGAAATAGGAATGCAGTTTTCAATATACTTTTAGTTATGCCTACGTTGATTAATATAATTGTATTTTTTAAATCTATACTAATATTATAAAGCTGAAGAGTTTGTTTGTTTGTTTGAACCCACTAATCTCGGGAACTACTGGTCCGATTTGAAAACAACTTTTGGCGCTCTTTTTTTCTCGAGATAAACGTTTTGGTACGGGAGCCAGGTGCAAATTTGGTTAATTATTTCCTCTCAAGAGATAATTCGTCAGGCGCCTCAGAGTATAGTATTATAAAGCCTCGTGAACGTCAGCTGGCGCTCGGTTGGGGGGGTGAGCGGTTGTAGCCTCCCACGCACGTAGGAAAAAAAATACATTCATTCATTCATTTCCTCTCAGCTAAAAATTTGTCAAATTGTAGCTAACCCAATATCTCAACGAAAAAAAATAATCAGCTGGTTACAACATGGTGTATTATACGTCAGCTGGTGTCTCGAACATGAAAGTTAAATTTAAAGAAAAATTTATTTTCCGTGATTTCCTCTCAAAAAAAAAATTTACCTGATGATAGCTTATATGTAACTGTGGATAAATATATAGGTCAGCTGGCTGTATCTTGGTGGAAAAACCGTCAGCTGATACGGGAGGCTACAACCGCTCTTCCCCCCAACCGAGCTCCAGCTGACGTTCACGAGGCTTCATAATACTATACTTTGATGCATTTTACTAATTACCGCTTGAGAGGAACTTGGTCATAAAATCTGTTCCTGGCTCCCGTACCATTTGATTTTGTCACGATAAAAGTGGTTATATCAGATAAAACCAAAACTAAAAGTAATTACACAAAATGCTCTGACAAATATCTTGCAAATGTTTTAATATAATTGTTTATGAAAAAAAAATCATAATAAGTATTACCATGTCAAGTAGAAAACGTAAAAGTGTGAAAATTAGAGCTAACTTGGTGATTTTTTTTTATCGAGTAAATTTTAATATTTTATGTTTTTGATTAAACAGAATCGTTGAACATATCATCTAGTTTGATATATATTTTATTTTTTAGATTTGGTCTTGCATATTACACGTATCATCTAATAGAAGATTGGTTATTTTGCTTTATGCGCCCCCTTAATTGTATTAGATATAGGCAAATTGATGGGCTTGGTAGTAATAAGAACATTTATTTAAAAAAGCCCAAACAGACTTCAAGTAGTGATATTATTATGAAGTACCTATGTACCTATTATTATGGTCTATGTCAAATAAACAATTAATTATTAACAAAATTCTAAACCGCCTTCAAATTATCAGAACTGGACAAATGATTCCTGCTTTTTTAGAAGTCGGTTAAAAGAAACATCAAACTTGGTGTATCTAATGAAAAATTATGAAGTTATTATAAATAAACATTACATTTTCATTACAACTTACATTACTTTTCCTTTACTACCAGGTTGCCTGGCAGAAATTGCTGTGTAGCAATAAGGCCGTCTATATAGTGCAAAATTTTGGTACCCTATTAAATTGTACTATAGATTTCCTACATTTTGTACAATAAAGTATTGTAAATAAATAAACATTTCATTCGAATTGATAAACTCCTTTTTTGATTTCTCTTCTTTATAACAATTGTATGCGGTATCTGTAACCAATTCTGAATAAGTATAGAAGTAAAGGGATCTTGAAAATAGGTGACTTTGTCCGAAAATAGAACTTAAAAGGGATGAAAGCTTTTGTCCGAACTATCGTACATTGTGATGTCCCTGTAAGGAAACTAGGGGAATAATGCTAGTATTAGTATATTTCGTTTTCGTTGTAAAAGGAGTAAATAATGCATTTACGTTGTTTATAAATTATCATACTTACCAGTACTATTTTTCGATCGATAGGAAATTAATTAATGGGCACTGTAGACTTATTTATTTATTTAACCCTTTAATAATTGTACAGATAGGAAACCTTAAAACTACTTACACATAGAACATAGTACAATTATTTTGGCGGCCTTATCACTTAATAGTGATCTCTTCCAGGCAACCACGGTAAAAGGTAAACAAGCAAAATGATCACTA
This sequence comes from Colias eurytheme, assembly GCF_061535395.1. Classification (NCBI taxonomy): domain Eukaryota; kingdom Metazoa; phylum Arthropoda; class Insecta; order Lepidoptera; family Pieridae; genus Colias; species Colias eurytheme. The sequence continues at coordinate 6,846,615 of NC_143004.1, forward strand.
ATTGGCGGGACGAGAACAGAAAAAAGAATAATAATTAATAGCAAGAAAACAAAAAATAATAATATATATACACCTTAACTAATACATGTCCATATACAATATCACATATACTATACATATACAAATATATATATATGCATTTAAAGACTTAATGAAGTCTTTAAATGCAATTCTTTAATTATTATCCTGTTTATTTCCGACCAGCTATTATAACTTGGTCTCTATTACCTATAGACTAGCATATAAGTAAGAGCTCTATCTTTACTGGTTGTTGTCATTATTTTTTGTTATTGTTATACCTTCTTTAGGAAATTAAAGGTTACTTTTACGAGTCGTATTTTAGCCAACATAAAAATAATCTCGTCAGTTATGTACAAACAATGTCGTGGCTATAGCTAGTCCATATTGCATATTATATGTACATTCTTATCAATTTTGTCAAATGTACAAGCAAAGCCGGGACTATAGCTAGTCTATTGCATATACATGGCATATAATGCATATAGCCCGTAATTAGGCTATTTGGTCGATGTACGGTTGCTTATGGTCTGATAATGACGTCATCGCACGCACACATGCACAACGCATATGGGAGGCGCCTATGTACCAACAGGTATATAGGCGGAGTGATTTCCAATATGGCTCCGAAAAATTTGTAATGCTTTTCGAGTGCTGTGAAACTGTTTCGCGGGAATTGTTTTGTGTTGCTATTTTGAAAATGTGGACATTTATATATGGTTCTTATAAATAATTGTATGTAAGAACTAATATATTATATTTATTGTATTGTTCACGGTTTTGTTAGCGGAAACATACTTATTTTCAATGGTGTCAAATTTCATCCAAATTCGTTGAGCTGTTTGAGCGTGTCAAACACACATTCAAAGCTATTCATTGAACAGATTACTATCGGATAATCAATTTCAAAATAAACGGGCAAATATACAAAAATCGCAGTACCTAATTACTGAAAAAATAATCACATAAAATTTTTAATAATAAAATCTCCAACAAAACACTTTTTTATAACATGTAAGTTATGATAAAGTTGAGAGAAGTTATACGTGATCTTTCACACCAAACACGTTAAGCATTAAGTTACAACTTAGCCATACAATAAGCAGCGATCAGTGGGGAACCAATAAGTAATTAAGATGAAGGAAATAGCGTCTGTGCCTCCCTGAGGGAGCAGATACACTGAATTTCATATTTGTTATGTTATAGACAACTAGGCGTTTAGGACTCTATGTACTCCATACGCGAATTACTATAGTATAAAAGAAAGTCACGGTTGCCTGGAAGAGATCACTGCTAAGTGATAAGGCAGTCTACTAAACTATACTGTATTTTGTTTTGTATTCGTAATAAGTTTCCCATGTATTGTTTTATTAAAAAGTATTAAAGTAAGCCGTGCCTTAAGCAACAAGCTATGCTAAAAATGCCTTAAATGCTCTGACTTGTGCCCCTAGTTAGGTATATAGCCTGCCCCTAAATAGACAATTCTCCGAATTACAATTAGCACTATGCTGTAGCTACCGGTATAATGTGTTAACGTGTCAATCGTCCTATGTTATGTGTTAGTCACATTATATATGTGTTGAAGCTAATCATATAACAGTCGGAATTTGATAAAATGTCTACTTTAATTTTTATTGATTCTTGATAATTATAAACTCGAAATGAGATCAAATGACTGGTTTTATAATTCACTTTGTTGTCGATGCTTTACTTCAATTAAATAATTTTAGTTAAAAATGATAAATGCCATTTTCTAGTCACTCTAATAAAATAAGTTTAACTAAAACTTATTTTATTAGAGTGACTAGTGATTAGTGGTTAACTAAAACTTAGTAGTATACTTATGAGTTATGACAGATAAAAAACATAGATGTAATCACATAAATATTTCCAAAGAAATATATTATTTCTAGTACTTTACGATTCCAAATTATAAGCTGTTATTGTCCCTTGTGGTACATGATTGAACTTTCGTGAATTCTCTAAGTCAAACATTTCATTCGTACAGTACCTAAGTAATAAAAAAAACATTATGAAGTTATGTTAAGGCCAAATTCCGATGTATTTTCAGACACTATGCATCTTATATATAGATAGATTTCTATCTAGACAATTCACCAAAACACTGAATCGGCACCTTTGACTACAACTACAAGGGATTATTATTATTACTAGAAGCTTACAAGATGTACATTTTCATTGAACTGTAACATTGACCTTAACACCTAGCCGTAGGGTCTGTATTTCATTGACAGATGTATCAATTTATAACAACACCTTAATAGGTCAGGGACTACTTACATATCCTCGCACGTGTTAAGACAATTACTTAGTACAACTGCTTTCTTTTGGTGTATCTAATATGTAACTAAAGCCTTACAAAACTGTAAGGGTCATCCTAATCTTCTTAGTATTATAATGTCATTCGTGTCAAATAGTCAAATAACACCAAACTTCATTGGATAAACAAATTGTGAATGTTTTGTGAATAAATTGACTAAGAGCTATTACGCACTGTCGACCAGTCGCCGGCGACTGGACTTACTCCTGGACGACTGACGACTAAGTGCGCAAGCCCCTATTTAAACTATAGTAAGTCACAGTCGCCGGCGACTGAGTCGCCAGCGACTGGTCGACAGTGCGTAATAGCTCTTAAAAAAGAAAGAATTAATCAATTTGATCGTGAGTTTTCTTTTTTATTTTATGTTTTTATCAGGAACTAGCGGTCCGCCCCGGCTTCGCCCGTGGTACATGTTTACGTTTTCTCTACATAAGAACCATCCTCGTACTTCAAGAAATATAATAAAAAAAGAATTATCGAAATCGGTTCAGCCGTTCTCGAGTTATGCGCTTACCAACACATTTTGCGATTCATTTTTATATATAAGAAGATGTTATGTAAATTATGAATTGGTATCAGTAATCATTATTTTTTTATAAACACGGATAGAATTTGTATTTGAAGATATTTGAAGAGATTTACGGTAAATATATTTTTTTTAGGAATGTTTAAGTAGAAGTACCTTAATTTTACCAAGGTAGTAAGGTAAAAACAAATTGTAAATGATTTTTCTTTGAAGTTGAAATTCAAGAGTACATAACAAACAAGCTACTTGACATCACAATAAACTGAATAAGAAGCGAACTTCCATCTATATCGAACGTTACGCGAATAAATGTATGCAGTCCCTGACAAATCTAACAACCGAATGTGCTAGGCTGAGCAAATACTAGTATAGGTATAGACGTAGATTACATCACGCAATTAATATTATAATGCGAGCGTGACCTGATTATGCTTATTAGATTTACTAATTATTGCTTTGTACCAAAACACTACTTTCATCTTAATTAAAATAATTATATTATTAACTTTTCATTATGCGTGGTTTCGTGTTCTCTTGTGGAAAAACATTCCGTTTATAATATTGTTGTTCTGTTGTTGTTTGTATGTATATTTTTTGTTAAGGGTGCTATTACAGATTTTTAACAAAAAACGCTATTTTACGGTACCATTTTAACTCAAAGCAATTACACGTGAGAACAAAGTAATATCTTAATTTAAAGATAATATATTCAGTTCTACGATCATCTTATAAAAATTGTACGACGTCATACAAAATTGTCGCTATATTTTGAACTTTCACGTTGATTTTGTAGGTTGCAGCAGTTATATCAATAATGTCATTATAGAAAATCGCATTTATCATAATTTGAAAATAGCCGCAACAATAACAATTCCTTTCAATTTCAAGAAAAAAAAGAATGCCACCCCTCTTACAGGGGTACCAGGGTGACATAACACTACGGCAGTTAATTAGAAGAGGGCGCGCCGAGACAGGCGCAGCGCGGGCGCGGCGTTTAGAGGAAATTGTTCGTTTTTATACGGCCTCCCTGAGCAGACGAATGAAATAGGCACATCTTATACACACATGTCGCCCTGGTTGTATACAGAAATTAATAAGCCTATGCTGCGACCCAGCCTGGCCATCAAAAGGGGCTAGCAAACTGAAATAGTTTACAAGCCCTTTGCAACTATCGTTAATAATTATATTATAGCTCTTTTATCAAGTGCAGTAGGGTCGCGTTTCGTGTGAATAGTTTTATTACTATCGTGTGGTCTAATGTACTTGGAAGGCTAATGGGTTTCTCTAATGTCGGCTATGAGCTTTATTTCAATTCTGAATGCTCATTTGTCCATAAAAAGTGTAGGGGCAGTTAGCTATTTGTAGAATATGAAAATATTTCAATAGGCCAGCCAGGAGACCGACTAAACTTGTAATTTATATCAAAGGATCCTAAGTATACCGACCCAACAGGGAAATTTCATAAAAAGTAATAAAAAATATTTGACTTTCTTTGTCAATTTTACTCTTTCTAATTTTTGAACGTTTTATAACTAAGAATAATGATTTTATAAAAGACACGCCAACTTGTATAAACAGGGTCTCTATTTTATATTTTTGAGTAACCTTGTTTTATTTTAAATATGATCAGTTTTTAATTTGTGTATAATAGATAATATGTATGCATATTCTCACACTGGGGGACCTATAGATAATAAGATAGCTCTCTGTCCAGTAGTTCCTGATATAAGCGCTTTCCAATAAACAAACAAAAAAATAACTCTTTAGCTCTACATTATAAAAACAGGTATAATAGAGATTATCATAAAACTTTAAATAATACGACATACGAAATATCTACCAAATTGACTAAAATTCGCAGTGACAGTTAACAGTTTACACTTAAATCCGTTAAAAGGTACTTTCCAAGATAAAATTTAAATCAAGCCAATATAAGGGTGCGAACATCAAAATAATCACGAATGGCCGGCAAGGCGTTTCTTTTAGTCCGAAGTACCTCCCGGTCATAATGCCCTGGTAGGGAGGTATAAAGATACCCCCCACTTATCCTTTTGCTTTTATAGTGGGTGTGTAAAACCGAACCCTGGTAAAGGTTGTTTTGTACTGGAAGCGATAAGTAATTAGATATCGTATTTCTAAATAAAACCGGGTATTTCATACACTCGTTCATTTGACAGAAATATTTACATACTATGTATCTATGTTTGTTGTTGTAGCTTTCCGATATTGAAAAATTCTTGAATGTTGCAAATATTTAAGACGATTTTTTCTAAATCAATTACGGTAATGCATCATTTGTACCGCACGTGTAGATACTTTTTTGTGATAAACGTAAAGGAAATGACACGCCTCTACTAAACCAGTTTGTAGAAGTGTTCATGTTTTTCCTTTTAAATAATACATGGATAGCTTGTACTTGAATTTGTATTTAAATATTGAAGCAGATATTTATATTTACCGATCGCTATATTTTGTTGAAAATATTTTTAAGTCATTATGACTGCTAATTTTTAGAATTATGTTAAAGAATTTTGTAAATAGGCAATAATAATGCACTAACTTAAATTGAATAATTCAATAATTATTGTGTAGCTTTCGGAACTTGGTGGAACTCTACCTTTAAACCGAATGCCCGGGTTTAGCTGTGCTAGACGGTTACGGTCGCATTATGCTATGGGCTATATCTGATGCTTATGCTACCCTGGTACTCTAATACAATGTATCGATATATTTTTATTCATTCATTACCACATAAAATGTATGTTTGTATGTTTCTAGCACTTGTTCGCTTAATCGGTTTGCATAAAGTTAACGTGGAACCTAAGCGTGGAACCATTACCATACTAATTATGTTTTTTTTTTTTTCAAATAATAATCAAATAATTTTGACACCTATATTACAAGATTAATTTTAACGAAGAAAACATTTTCGAACATTTTTGAAAGAATAATTTTAAAAGCCATAATAATACCTTTTATTTGTACCAGAGTAAATTATTACTTGTATCTCCAGCAACGTTATGAACTTCTGGTACATACATTGAAATTAAAGCAACTGGACTCCTGGTATTTTACGCCTTACCAAAAAAAGTTGGTTTATGGCTGGTGGAGATAGTTCATTGCAACTTTAAAGTAGTTTTTTTTTTTAAGGAATTTAATTTATTATAAAAGATATCTGGGCGCTAGTTGTATATTCAATAGTAATACACTCATTTAAAGTGCAAACTTGATAATTGATTAATTATAACTATGCAAAATTCCTCAACTCAAATTAATTTAATATGGATACTAGTCATCATGAAAATTACCAGGATCGCACTATCAATCAGTAAGACCCAGCACCAGGCAAACAGAAAATTCAAAGACATCACTCGTAATCGGAGCAACTTGAATTTTGGGGTTTTCCCACTGAACTTCGCTCAAAGACGTCCTCAAAGCGAGGGCGGCGGGTACTGGGGTGGCTTGGGTACCAGGGGGGCAGAACAGGGGTGGAGGTTACCGTAAACTTTGGCGGGCTAGTAAGTGTAGGCGGGAAGACTTGGTTCGCCTTTTGCTGCGTGACAGCCGCACTTAAGGGACGGGCACAACGCACGACGATAATATTCGAGTAATATTTGTGCGACCGAGCTATTCCAAGAGTAATATACTGAGTTTATGTACAATATAATGGAATGGAAGGAATGTTTTTCACACATTTTTGCAAGGGAATCAAATTTGTTACTACTTTGGATTACTTATTTGCAGAATGACATTTGATTCTGATATATGACATTGAGTATACAGAGAGATTATGTATATAATTAATTGATCAATTACGTTAAAAAATATATTCAATTGCATTAACTATTCAAAGGTTCAAAACATATTGTAATATGCAAATCAAGCGAATGACTAAATAGAAGTAACAAATTTTCTCTTCATATGACAATTATTTACGTAGATGAAATTTTATTTCTGTTAATTCAATAGAAAAATTGAATAACTAGCATACAGTACAATTTTCAATGTACATACATATGGCGAATTACAAATTGGGTTAGCACGAAAAATACAGATAACATAAATACAGATAAAGAATAATAATAATTGTGTTATATGTAAAATGAGTTCATTAGTGTGTCCTCACCGTAGGAGTATTGTAGCGACCACATAGCAATTTTCTATACCACATTACGTGTACGCGTCTCGCTTTCATTGTAGGTACATTTATAGAATTAAGCCAAAATTCGTACAAATTTCTATTTAGGAATATTACACATTCGATTTATATAATAAATTCATTATTTAGTACCCAATGTTATCCAAACGTTGTGTTATTCCAAAGTTAGTTTGAAACAAATGAAAATCAAGAAATCGAATGTGAACAGAATTTGAATACTGGCCAGTAGTAAAGTATATGACGTATATTTCATAACAAAAACAAAAAGCGCTTAAATTAAGAACACTTTTTAAATTTAGAAGAATTTTAGTAGGTGCATTGCTAGAATACATAGATAGAATTTAAACTTGCCATTTCAAATAAAAATTAATCCAACTACATCCATTAAAATTTAAAAAATTCAAGCGGGGTACTATTTTGGCACAAATATTTCCGTCAATATTGTAATATTTGAATTAGCCTTATATTCTTTCTTATCAGATGCGACTTAAATCGTGTTTTATCAGCTATTTCTGCACCAAATTGTGACACAACCTAAACCAAGGTAGGATAAGTAAAATCCCCTAGAGTTGTGCGTATTACCCAAAAGTTTTATATACGAAAGGTCAGGCCGTACATACCCAGGGTACCCAAAAAAGTATATACCAGAGCCATATAAGCATCTTGTGCTTCGAGGGGATAAGAAGGGAAAGTGGGAGGGTTTTTCCGGCGGGTGGTGTCGGGGAAAAAATTCAGTACCCTTGGCTCGACCCGTTCCCGTCTGTATTCTGTAATTAGTGATGTGTAGGGAGGGTCGGTGGTTGTCGATGAAATTATTGCGTTATTTTAGAGACGTATTCGTAATCATGACATATTTACTGAGCAAATAGGATTAACAGAACAAACTTGTGTAAAATAATTTACAGGATTAAATATAGAGTTGGTATCTCGTCTTTGTTGTGTGAACTGGGGAGATAGTTCATTACCTCATTGATAAAGCTAATTTCGATTGTGATAAATGACTTATCCAATTAATTTCGTAATAAATCAATTAAAATTTTTAATAATATTAAGTAAAATTATAATCATTTTTTATAATTCCCTTATGTGTTATAATTTTTTAACATTGACGTTTTTAGGCAGGCAATAATTAAGTCTAATATCGGCGAATTAGTTTCGTTACATGTATTCTATACTCTGCTAGTACCTAAAGATGTAACGCTGAACAAATATATATTCCTTACTTTTACTAACCGATTAAAACACAAATGGCTCGCATGTAACAATTTAACACAATAAATTTTCTATACAAAATTAACAATAGGAATCGCGTGACTTATCGATAAAAAACAGTACATCCCTAAGAGATTATGAGAAGATACAGCCCAGTGCCGCTAACGACGGCCCGAGAGCTGTCAAAAGAACCTACATTAATGTTATTATAACTTTTTCTAGGGTACATGTGTACATACATAGGAATAGGTAAGTAATTATAGAGATAGATGGCTCGGTTTTCGTTGAATATTTTGGGCAGCTATTTATCATTGATACTAAAAAAGTGCCAAGTGTGCTTTTTGCGATTTATATATTTAAAACGTTATTATGTTAGAGAAGCCTACGTTTTTACCAGTTGTAGTCTGTAGAGCGTCAAATAATATTATATTATCTGTCAATATAGACTATGTGCCCACGCGTTTTATTTATAATATACGAAATACTTACTGACTTTCATCTTCGAGGTCGATTCTTACCTGAAACATAAAAAAGATAGAATATTAATTTAAGTACAGATATTTTGATGATCTGAAATAAAGGCTATCTTATCTTATCTTATTACAGATATTTTACCAATGTAATAAAATATTTACTATTTACCTAATGAAAATCCCCCTTTTCAAGTTACGTATTGAATGTGGTACGAATTTTTTAAGCTACCTCCGCTCATTTCTGCGCTTTTGGTATGTTCATTAGATTTCTCAATTTTGGCAGTACTAAAATGTAATCCATACTAATATTATAAATGCGAAAGTAACTCTGTCTGTCTGTCTGTTACTCAATCACGCCTTAACTACTGAACCAATTTGCATGAAATTTGGTATAGAGATATTTTGATACCCGAGAAAGGACATAGGATAGGTTTTATACCGGAAATCCTACGGGAACGGGTTTTTCTTTGAAAAGCTAGTATAACATAATATTGAAAAATATTTTCATGGTTAATATAAAAAAAAAATTGTTCAGAGATTTATATCTAATTAATACCTACATAAAAACTTTCACCAGATTTCTTGTCACTAATGCTATAGAAAGCTCGCTAAGTGACATTACCAAAAACGGTAAAGATTCTGCGTATAGGTTATTTCACTTATTTTTATTTTAGGATCCCTGTACTTTAATCTGGGCTTAGAGAAGAAAGGAAATAAGCATTCGTGTTGGCCAGAACCTGGTTCCTTTTCTTCCGGAATATCGCCTATCTGGTTAAAAGTTGCTTCGCCTTTCCTATTAAAATTTAATTTTACAAAGTTCTTATATAGAATTAAGATATTATTTGTTTTAAAGATACGTACGGATTACTACAAATTTCTCTCTTTTCCAATCTATCCGTCGAATCATAATGTAACAAAAAATATTACATAATATATTTGTTCATAAATTGATTTCAGTTTACTATCATCAAGGCCATGTTTATAACATCCCAGTTGAACCCACTATCAATTTTATATTTCTAACAATTTTGCCTATTATTAAGTAAATACAATTTTAAATACTTTATTTTTAGAATCTAGCATTACTGAATTTTTGTATTTAGTCAGACTTTAAAACATTATAACCTAAATCGTAAATTCAGACTATCTCTGTTTATTTAGGACGCCTGTACACGAGATACTAACCAACGACCCATGAGGAAGCGTGAAATTGTTATCAAAACCTGTAATAATTTTATATACGTTTAACAACATACACGAGTACTTTATTTAAATATACTAACAATAATATATTATCGTTACTACATATATATTAAATTTAAATAATGTATTAATGTCTGTAATATGTAATAATTTTTAAACATTATTATGTTAATTTTTAAACTTTAAATAATGTTTATATTATACCCTTAATTGAAAAAAAAAACGAAACTTAAAATTATTAGATACACATTTTGAATTGAAATGAAATGCAAATTTACTTTAATAAAATTCTGGTTGAACAAATTTTCTTTATGAAAGAGAAACGAAGACTCATCACGACATACCAGCTAAGTTCTACAATATTAGTGGCTAGTAATAGGTAGGGGTCTTTATACTTAATTAAAGGGGTTATCTACAAACTACATAGATGCCTTCACACCCATTAAAAATGTAAACTAACCGTATATAAATTTCACCTTAAAAATCCGCAAATTCAGGCCCGGTCCTTCGGAAGGGTCTGAAAGGGATTGCCTTGGGATCTGAGCCCACACTTATACAAAATGTTCAATATAGGTCCCTCCGACCCTCGGGGCAGTATAGGCCGGAACCACCCGCCGTAAACAAAGAACTTTGTTGCCTCCTAACCATTCATGCTATCCTGGTAACTGTGTCTATGTACCTATCTAGAAATTTTTTTGTTATCATTATTTTTTTTATAATTACCTTTTTCCTTATAAGAGCGCAGTTTATAATTTTTCAATTAATTGTTTATTTTAAAATTTTCTATTAGTTTGCTCATAATCGGAAACCAATCAATAGTTGAAAGGTTTTATTGCCAGCGATTGCGGGTTGAATAATTTTAATTGCCTTCTGTTTTCTATTTTCCCATAATGTATTCAGGATGACGTAGGTATAATTAAAATAACTCAAAAAATATATTCACAATCGAAATAATATGTGTAAAACCTGAAACAAGACAAAAATTAAAAAGTCTTCGCACAAGAGCCGACTGACCGATTTCGATTATTTTCCAAAGCGGTTCGAAGTTCACCAGGTCAGGTAGTTTTCAATAAATATGACGTCTAGAATGAATAAATGTTTGTATTGCGAGTTATTTCAATATTCAATATCCTATGCTACTAATATAAATGCGAAAGTTTGTGAGGATGTGTGTGTGTTTGTTACTATTTCACGCAAATACTACTTAACCGACTACAATGAAATTTAGCACACATATAGAGGGTAACTTGGATTAACACATAGGATAGGTTTTATCCCGGATATCCCACGGGAACGGGAACTATGCGGGTTTTCCTATAAAACGCGGGCAAAGCCGCGGGTGGAAAGCTAGTCAATAATAATAGGTAAAATTAAGTTATTATTTACACAAAAGTACATTAATAACAATCGACTATAACATCTATATTAAAACATAACAAGACATAAAGGAAAATGTAAGAAAAAACTGATTACTAAGATCATATGTGGTCTAATTGGATCCCGCGTGTGAGAACAATCCCTCATTCGTTTTGTCGACCGACCTCTTGTAAGGTACCGGTTATATATAGAGCTATACGAAGCTATTCATTTCATGAGATAAGATATTACGTGCAAAAAGGAGTGTTATGTTTTCAGGGTTCATAATATGTTTTAGTAGCAATCGTACTAAATTCAAAATATGTAGCAGAATGAATTTTGTTTTTTTTTTTTCAAATTTCAAGTTTACAGCTCATTTACGTGTACTGATAACACTTCCAATATTTCATACAATCTATGAAAGGGCATGTTAGCCGACATAGAGCTTATTAACTCTCCCCTTAAATTGAATTGAATTAAACTGAAACTTTTAATGTTATTATTTACCTGAAAAGAATTGCTACTTATAACTCCAAATTCGAATTTGGAATCAGCAAATAAATCTCGATATAGCAACATAAACGGCCAGTACTTTAGGGTTTACAAATACAAGCGTGGCACGCGAGTCTCAGACCCTTCGGACCCTCGTCGACCCTAACTAGATAACGATATCGCTACGGCTAGAGGAAAACTTGCTATTGCCAACAATTGGGTCATATGTATAGTACGGTATATGGATACCTGGCTTACACTTAATGCAATATATTATATCGATATGGGAACTTCATAACTGATTTCACTTTTTCATTTTATACATTTTCTTTATGCTGCGTGCTATCAACGTAGCACGTGTAGAGCCATTGCTTTAATATTTAGTTGGACTTGAGCATTACATTTTTAAATTGTACTCGTACGTATAACGCACCTTTATGTACAAAATGCATTGAAAATAATAAGTTAATGGAATACTAATTAGGTTTAAATTACCATGGAATATTAAATCTTACAGTAAGTAGACATCGTCGTTAGAATTTGTACTTTTTAAACTATCTGAAACTCTTTTGCATAAATAAAAAGTGACGGAATTTTCTTAATCAATATCCCTTTTCTTAATTAATTACAGTCGCAAGTACAAATTGATTACTTTCGTCGGTGGAAGGAATAAAAAGCTATGTAGGTACTAGGAGCGCAGCGGGCGGTAGGGGCCGCCTTGCGAGTGGGTAATGTGAAAGCAGACACACGAACCCTGCTGCTGCTAGCGTACGGTCAGCAAATAAATTAAGCTTTTTAACGCGATTGAATTTTGTTTGGCTATTTATGTTCAGCATGAGTCAAGTCTAATTCTACAAATCTTCACGTCTACTTGTGATAGATTGGTTTGTGGTTTAGTAAAAAGTATCAAAACTATGTCCAAACACATTCGTTCCAATCTATTTTAAAATTAGCATTATCTGTAGAGTACCTACAAACACAGTTCGTAGAAAACTAAGAATCGAATTTACTTTTTTAGACGTACTATACTTTTTCTATACGAATTTTTCGTGTAAATCGTTTGAGAAAGAGCTAGCACGTGACCAGACCATACAAAAGTATGGAAGAGAATAATGAGAATCTAATTCTACATTACGGACGAATTACAAATGATCATGGAACAATTTACTCAAGTAAAATAAATTTGTACGGAAATATATTTTTTTGCAAGCCGTACTGTTAGACGGCCGGCGTGCCCGGCGTATAGCAGTTATTATTTACCGGCTTTATCATTTCGAAAATTTCATATTCCCCGTACTTGGACGCTTGAGGTTTAAAAGCGTAAGCGTAGGGGGGTACTTTTTGCCTCTCGCACGACCAGGGGGTCAGAGGGTGTTAGTAGCTAAGAAATAATAAACCGCACTTGCTTAGAACTGCCGCATGTCGCCTGCTCCGTTATGACGCCTTAGTACTTATCGTTTATACATTTTATTTTCGAGCTAAAGAAAAATTCAGTTTTATTTTTCTATTTAAATTCTGGTACAGACTTGAAAAAAACAAGATAGTAAACAGCTGCGGATGACTAAAAAAACAAATGGTTTAGAACTACATCTACAAGGTCAAGTTTACAATTACAAAATGTGATGTTAAGAGTGCCAGTTACAAAATACATGAGTTTTTGTAGTTTAAATATTATGAATAACATTAAAATCTTTTCTAAATGGACAATTTTTCTGATTTATAAAACAAATTGTGCCAAATTTAATCCAAATCTCTTTAGATATTTGAATGAAATTGTTAAACAAATAACCTCACATACACAAATTATATACTTAATATATTATCAATAGCATTTAAGTTTATTTCCAAAATATCCATTTAGAAAGAAATAATCGACGAAATCATAAAGAAAATTCCGCGCAGTAAGAAAAGCCACAAAAACTGTGAACTTTTTGCCCGTCAACAGCTACGACGTAGCACTTTTTGCTACGAAGTCACGTGTTCCAACTTTATCGATAAGAGCTTGAACTAATCTTAAAAGATTGCTTCATACTTTAATTCATAGCCCTTGTACTATCTAACGTAATTTAACAAACACATTGTGAGTAAAATTTTGTGCCCTATATAGTGTAGCTTTGACCGCCTCCTTGGTACAGTGGTTGACGCGTGAGCGTAGAACCGAGGGGTCCTGGGTTCGATTCCCGGTGGAGACGAAGAAAAAAAATGTCTCGGTCTGGCAGGACACAGAAGACTGATCACCTACTTGTCCCTAAAGATAATCGGTCAGTGAAACAGATGTATGCATAATGCATCTGCCCTTTACCTCACTTGGGGACACGGGACTTTACTTTTTTTATGTAGTGTAGCTTTACTGATCTAAATTTGCTTCCCGGGAAAGTATGTGATTAACTACCAGACCAATATTGTTTACAATGGTAAAAGAATCTAAGGCGTCTGAATTTTAACGTTAACTCAACCATTATACAAAGGCGGTCACACATACAATTTATTAATTACACTGCTGCATTTGTACGATGCGCCGTTATTCCTAACGTAGATGAGCAAGCAAGCTATGGTGTAGTTAATATTATACACCTACGAAACTACTGAATCTCACTAAATAGTGTAATTTCGCAAGTATAATTTATTGACAGTAAGATAGATGTTTGATATTTTAATAAATCTTTTGCATTGTCTTTGTCTCTATCAAGAATGCCTTTGCGCAAGTGTGTAGTAAAGAAATTTGAAAAACAATTTATATGATATTGAAAGTTATTGAAAGATTTACTCATCTGCAATGTATATTTAAAATGTATTAAAAGTGTAAATCATTATCCCATCAAAAACATCCTGTAAAAAACCCAAGTCTCGCAGCTCAGTCTTTCTACCGTCAAAAGTTGTGAGATCCATGTAATACCAAGTCGGTTAATCTATTTAGTGTCTACTTGAAGGACCTTCTGTCTTAAGTTATTACATAAGTTATTATCATGCCAATATTAAAAATATTTAACGTTTTAAACAAATAGATCGACTTGGACATCGCTTGATTTGATTATTAGTATGTATCACACTACACAGCACGACGGGCCAGCGACCAACAGGAACGAGAGTTTCAATCGCGTGAGGCGCGAGAGACTAAAGAATCTAATATAATATTGTAATATTCATTTTGTTTTCATGCGATGTCCAAGTCGATCTATTTGTTTAAAACGTTAAATATTTTTAATATTGGCATGATAATAACTTATGTAATAACTTAAGACAGAAGGTCCTTCAAGTAGACACTAAATAGATTAACCGACTTGGTATTACATGGATCTCACAACTTTTGACGGTAGAAAGACTGAGCTGCGAGACTTGGGTTTTTTACAGGATGTTTTTGATGGGATCTCACTTCTTTTTGTAGAGCCTTTCTTTTTGATACCACCACCAACCACCAACTGCATAAATAACTTTGTAATCCCATATATTTATATGGTTATATATTATTATAAAGTTATTGATGCAGTTGGTGTATTTGGAAAACTGGACCGAAATTACAAAATATTTAAGTTTTCCCATGATTAAGACACTAAACTCTATATGTATTCCAAATATGAAGCTTCTAAGTCTGCTAGAAGTGCCTTGGACTTTTGATGATCGGTGAGTCAGTGAGTGACAAAATTTAGAAAATTTAACAAGTTGTCATTCTTAAACTACTAGTTCAAATTGACTGAAATTTTAAATATTCCGTGTTTATACAATGCCGGATTAGTTACTGAAGATTCAGGTTTCTTGCTTTATCCACAACCGAATTATAGGGGGTCGAAAAAGGCCCGAATTGCTTCGAGAAAAGGATGGTACGGCCGTGCCGCTTTTTTTTTTGCTCGACTTGGCGGGGGCACTGCCGTGCCCCCAGATTAAAAAAATTGCCCTTCCCAACGTCGCTCGGTCAACTAGCGAGCTTGTATAAAAAATATTTCAATGTTCGTATTTTATGTATAAAATATTAGTATGTGCCATTTTGCAGAGTATACGGTGTACATTTGTCTATAGCCGGTCTTATTACCGGGTCCCTAGTATTTTTAATGAAAGCTGCGGCGACGGGCGGACGGGCGCGCGGTATTAATCTTAGCGGACCTCCTGCACGCCCCTGTTCGCCTGGTAGGTGGCATCGAAGGATCCCCGGCGAGGGGGAATTTTCCGATTTTTCTTCGTATTTCCCCATTTTTTTTCTTCCATGCATTATGCACGATTTGGAAAATTTGCCGTGATAAATTGAAAAATCGCATATGGCAGCATTACGTTTTCCTAAATGAAATAAAAATTCGGCGGTGGATTAATTACTATTGTCGTTTTTCTGAATTTTCAACAAGTTGTATTTAAAGATTCCAGTATTTTCTCACTTTAGAAGTTTTTTGTACATATACCCACTCTTACCACTTACTTAATACTCTACATTTTGCTTAAGTACATTAATCATAAATTTGATAACACACTGATATTATATTATTAACTACGCGTAAAAAATTTATCTAAAAAGAAATCCACTGTTCCTTAGTAAAATCCTCGGACATTCTTCTATGTCAATGCTTGTCTAGCAAGTCGAAATCCACACAAACGTGTCGATAAACCGGTTATTTTTCATTCGAGGAACGAGAATTACATGTAAAAAACACATCTCGATCTTTGCTAGCAAAAAATCCGCCGAAAAGGAAGCTACCGACCATTAGGGTATTATCGGGGTGGGGTGAAAATCAGAAAAAAATTGCGCCAAGCGGCAAGCCCACCCATTCCTTTTCGTGAGCGTCGCCTCCCCGTCCTACGTGCCTCGAAGGGGGCACATGTGGTGGCAAATTACATAGAACGACAGGTGAATTTGGAAAATTAAAGTTTGTATGAGATAGTGGGCTTTTGATGACATGTTTACGTGTAGCGTGATAGAATCTATATTTAAAAAATACGGGGATTTACAAATGTGCTACTAGAGAACGTATCGGAATACGAAAAATGTTTTAATTAACTCTTTTTAATTTTATTAACCACATCGAACCATTTTATGTGTAAATATTAAAAAAGTTAAAATTTGGTTATCTGAAAAAGGTTTAAGGTTAGGTTTCTTGACATCTTTGAAATGTGTATCTTAAAAGTGTTAATTTTATTTGGGTAAGGTTATACGTAATTAAATAAGTATTACATTAAACATCTAGTAATCTAGTACAAAATAGTGGAAAGAAACGAAACACAACAATATTAAACTCATATGTCGTGATAATTAGGAGGTTACACCCCTTTACCCCTCGGGGACATGGGGACTTACCCTCCCGGTGCTTGGGTATGATCGACCGTATGATGCTTTTTGATGTTAAATATTGTATACTGGATAAAGAAACCGTCAAGTGTTTAGTAAATTTATATTTAAGTGTGCTTGAAAATGGGTTGCTATTACATATATATACATATATGTATTTGATAACAATTTCGGACAAAAGCAACTTTTAGTAAACTACCTTCATTGTTAAAAATAAATTATATACTAGGTAGGTACTAAGTTCGTTCTTAAATTAAAGAATTTCAATATTTTTCATTTACCTGCACTGAAAGTGGAGCTAATTTTTCAGTTTTCTTATATTTTTTACAAAGCATAAAAAAGTCGTGTAAAATATTACAAAAAAAAAAATCTCTAAAGCACCAGGGTCGCATGCAGCACGAAGAGGACTAATTTGTGTCGGGTAAATAGCGGGCGCGCCTAGAACGGGTCCGAAATGATTATTTAATAGTAACCCTCCCGAGCCCAAGGGGTGTATAACCCTAGAAAAAGTTTCGCTGCGTCTATGAAACTATGAGGCCGGGTGAAATGCGGAGTCGTTTCTATAGAAATGGTATAGTTTTTGGTAACATTATGTTTATGTACATGTTATTTAGCTGACTGCACATTAACTGGTGAATTCTTCGTTTTAGAAATGTTGGCATGAAAATCTGTATATTTTCGATCTTCGTATGTTTTAAGTTTGTTTTAGATTTTATGTTAACATTTTATTTAGGTCAGAGCTTTTTCATAGAAGAATACAGATTGTGTAGAATCTTTTAACATACCTAATAATAAATTTATTCGTTTAATTAATAAAGTACTTAATTACTGATATATAATTTATTTAAATGATTATTGGTAAAAAAAATATTTTGCGTTGGTGTAAAATAATTGTTGGCTTTCTTAAAAAATAAATAAAAATACAGTAACATTATATTAGTTTTATTTTAAACATAGCAATTAAACACCTTTCTCTTGTGAGAAATATTACTCACTAACAATTTGTTTGTGTGTCACTCGTATCACCTTGTATTGTGTGTAAAAAATAAGATTTTGTTATTTCCTTCAGTGAAGAAGAACAATGTACCAGGTAAACATAATACGAAATCCATATCTATACTAGGAGCACATAAGTCGCAAGATACGGCTGTACATTAACGAAGGCGCGGATCGGCGACGCTGTCACTGCAGATTATATGGGGTTGGGTACCAAGGGCTCCCGGGGGTCTGAACGACCCGCTGTTGCCGAGGCTTGTAGCTACGGATACGGCAGGGTTGGGGAAATATCATTTTGGGATAAGGAAAATATGAAATTTCGAAGCTGAGGCGTAATATGTTCTAATGATAGCACTTTTTACGTGGTATATTTTAACATCATTTATTATTACATTATCTGAATGTATTTTTAAGGGTAAACAAAAGTTAAGATAATTTATATCCTTTAAACAAAATATTCAGATGAAAAATCCTCCTATAAAAAGCAATTTTGAATTACCATTAATCGAATAAATACCATATCCATTATTTCGTCATCTGTGTCCGAGACCTTCGGGTCGTAATGATTTACGCGCCCTTAAAAACATTTATTGGAGGCCTGGAAACTCATTGGAGCTTGATTTTTGTCTGTCCATCCCTAGCGTCCCAGATTATAACTATAGACAATTATAGATCAATATTATTAGTGTCCGACCGAACTTTCGGTTTCGGTTTCGGTTTCGGCCGAGTTTCGGCCAAAAATCAAGTTTCGGCCGCAGTTTCGGTTTCGGCCAAAATCGGCCGAAACTTTTGCCGAAACCGAAATTTACCTATTTCGCAAGTTCAGTGAACTTAGTTCACACACGTTCACGCTCGCCTAACTTCGTTTTCCTCGGCAACGCTTTGACGGACGCTGTCAAAGCGTTGGTTGACCCACGCTGGTGGAAACAATTTTTGATTATCTATGTTGAGATTGGAACTGGGTGTAAATGTAATTAATAATTATTATTTTTATATAAGAGGTACCTAAAAGAGACTTATTATTCTTCTAAGTACAAATACCAATCCAAAGTATTAAAGACTCTTTAATAAAGAGAAAGATCTCAAAATACCAAAACTTAGTATTTAAAGTAACAGTAACAATTACTGATTTGATTTAGATGACTGATTTTACCGAGAACTTAATTTGAAAAAATAATAAAAATTAAATTTGTTATCATTAATATTTTAAAAATATTATTTTTTTATTTTATATTAGGTAAATAAATGATTACAACAATATACTGTGTTTTCCTTTCATGCCCTAATTAAGGCAAAATAATAGGTAAAATGCACCAAAGTTCAGTATTTTTAGAAATTTCATACTAGACCACGTGAGTTTCGGTTTCGGTTTCGGTTTCGGCCGAAACTGAAGCCACGGCCGAACATTCGGTTTCGGTTTCGGTTTCGGCCTGGAAACCAGTTTCGGTCGGACACTAAATATTATTATTTATTACTAATAAATAATATATTCTTACGTAAATATGGTAATGTGGGTTAATTTTACCCCAAATATATTTATAAATGTAATATCTAAACAATGCTCTAAAATAATCACATTTGTATTTAAATAATAATTAGGTCATTTTGCATAGGGTGCGCGCAATAGAATTTAAAACTTTTTCAAATATATTTTTCAGTCGTCATAGTGAAAATAGTTTTAATAAAAAAAGTGTGTGCGTGTAACCTTTACGCGCGATTGAAGTAAAACTTCTTTGGCGTTGACGACATATATCACTGAAATGATTAAATATTAACTTAAATAAATAAATATTATATTATAATTTAATTATATTTATTATTCATGTGCTTTACAAAGATTATTTAAATGTTATATTAATATTATTCATTCGAAACAGGTAATTGAATGTCATCATAATTTCTTACGTACGAAATTATAGGTTTGTGGTAACTATAATGTGAAACATAAATTTTACTCTCTAAATTTGCTACTTTTCTTGAAAATACAGCATCTATTGTTGTACCGAAACGCGTTGTTGAATGAAGTCGAGAAGTATTCATAGATAAATCAAATTTTTCTTCTAAAAAATCGATTAACGGCTGAGATTCCTGAGAGCGAAAATTAACATTAAAATCTCCAGTTAGAATCATCGGTAATTCATGATAATTACTATTTAAAAGTCGAGAACCTTCAATTGTGAAGTGAAGTAATTGCTGATGAATAAATTTTATGATATTTGTCAGGCTAGTATTTGTAGAAATATAAATAACAACGATAATCACAGGTTGGTCATTCGTATTAACACATCGAACCAAGGCGATGTCACCAATTTGTGAAACCTCATCGGAAATTTGTGATAATATAGTTGGTGAAATATTTTGAATTGGTGTTACATTGTTCAGTGTATCTGTAGATGAATGATATACAGCTACTCCACCAGCAGTTGAGTTGGGTCGTTTGTATTGGGTAACGCAATAAAAATTTTCAATAAGAATTTGTTCGTCATTTTTCATCCAAGTTTCGGAAAATAACAGCAATGTGGACCTTTTTAATACTTTATCATTCAGATCAGAAACATGAGCACGTAAACTTTGGCAGTTGAAGGAAAATAGTGTAATGTTACTCTCATTTACAAGGTTATATAATTCTTCCTGTTGTGTTATTAGGCGAGAATTTGAGTCTTTCAAATTCACACTGTAAATCAACTATTCCCCCTGGACGCTTTCTTCCATGATAAAATTTGTTGTCATCGGTGTTTGAGACAATGAACAATCCATTTATATCAGTTACTCGTGATAATTCTACATATAACAGCTGCTGACTGTGACTTTTATTGTATTCATAAACGATTTGATCAAAAGTACCACCTTGAGACTTATGTATTGTAAGCGCACAAGCAGATACTAATGGAAAGTGATTTCTCTTTGCAAATATTGTCTTATTTCTATTCATTGGTACAGATGACGATCTTCGTAAAATTGGGACTGCTGTTCTACTAATGTTTAGAGTTTGAATATGATGGGCAGCTTTTTTCCTAATTTTCTCTCCTATCTTACCAGGAAACTCAAGCCATAAGCGTATGATGTTATCACTGTCATCACGTTCAATATACACTAACTTTCCAACACAACCGTTGGCTAAGCCATCAGATACATCAATATTGGTTGTAATAATGTAAAATTTGTTAAGAACTAATATGATTTCATAAGGCGATCCTCCTGTATCAATAACTGACATTTTATGAAATTGTTGTACATATGCTTCTTGTTCAACTGAATGACAACCTATATACATATCTGTTGCTATGGATACTACTTTGTCTTCAGCAATATTTAAAATAGATTGATTATAATCCGCAACATGTTTATTTTTATTTTTAATTTACTTATTTTAAAAGTAATAAATAAACAAGAATATTTAGAGATTTTCAAAAAATTTTGCAATTTAAAATAATGTTTTTAAAACTGTTGAATTTTTCATTCACTTTGCTATTCACAATTGATCCGTTTGAAAATTTGAAAATAAATAATCCTAATTGATTATGATTATTGTGGGTAGGTGGAATAGTATAGACGTTTCGTAATTTTATTGTGACTTTCTAAATTGTTTTTAATATAATTGGAGCGTTTTTTTTACGTACATGTGCTAAATATAGCTACCTGCACCAACCAGTAACTATTTTCCCATAAAATAAATCATTTCCCACCAATACTTACCAATACTTACAATCAAGTTAACCTCTAAGATGGATTCGATAACTAAGAAGATGGCAGAAATGACCGAAATGTTTAATGTCAAGATGGATGAGTTTCAGCGTGATTTAAAAAACAGCAATCCCGCAACAAGGATTCCACCCGAGAAGATCGCGTCGGATTTTCATGTATTTAGAACCTTTGTCATGTCATCTTTGTCATGCCTCCAGACACAAGTCAATCTTTTGAACCAGCTTTATGACCAGCAAGAAATGCGGAGTAGACGCAAGATGCTCTTAATTCATGGTGTTACAGAGACAAAAGATGAAAATCCTAGTGTATGTGTCTCTAAAATAATAGCGGACCACCTTAATGTAACTGCAGCTGTACCTGAGGCGTTCACCCGTTGTCACAGATTGGGGATAACAAAAAATGACAAACCCCGTCCCATCCTGGTTAAGTTCCAAGATGTGAACCTCCGTAATCAAGTTTGGCTAGCTAAGACGAAATTAAAAGGTACAAGTGTAACGCTTTCGGAATTTCTCACAAAGTGTCGGCATGAAGTGTTTATGGCTGCAAGGAAAAGATTTGGTGTGACTAAGTGTTGGACTAATGATGGCTCTATTTTTGTGATAAGCGCTGATGGTGCTCGCCACCGGATAAGCACAATTGCTGAAGTAGATACCTTGCAAGTACAAACTTTAGACAGCGAGGGACAACCCGTTGCTGTTTCTGCGAGCGCCTCTCAGAAGGTTTTAGTTCAACTAAACCCCAGATCAAGAAGAGTGCAAAAACCAATTAAGTAACTGTATGTAATTAATCACTACTTATTTTTATTTTCCTTATAACAGTAGCTCTTCATGTTATTCACTTTTTTATATTCTTATCTTATTTTTTACTCATACTCATTAATCTCTTGGTTACCTGGACTTACATGCTTCATTTACAAACTGATGGTTTTACATCTCATTAGTTAGTCATTTCACCCATGTATTTCATTTTCACTCATCTTCATAGCATAGTCTGACTACTTATGGACTGGGTAACTTTGTCCTTAAATTAGCAATGGCCTTAATCAATTTCATAAACAAATAATTTCAATCTTCATGAGTAATGACCCTTTACACATTCAATCCGAGCATGAGTCAGATTGGTGTTTGCTCTGTTTTGTTGTTTTATTAGTAAGTATTTCTATTTTCTCTTTCCGATACACTAAATTTCTATTAGATATTAATATTTAATGTGAGTGGATTGTTTTGTAAGGTTTTTTAATGTAATATGAGAGATTTTAGCCAAGCTATATACCTACTTAATGTGTCTAAAACACAGAGGTCTAACACTTCACATGTGTATATGTACAACTTAAACTTAAATTTTAATCCATATTATGATCTCTGCCTGAACTTACTAAATATACTGTAATAAATATAATCAAATTGTCTAATCTTATGCTTAAAACCTGGAATCGTGTATCAGTTACCCAGTCCAACTGTAATATATTTTTTTTTTTTTTGTTTTTCATCTGTAATTGGTGTGACTACGCTTTGTTTAGTTGACGTATGTAATTATTTTAGTAGTTGATTTTATGTTTTTTATTGTATTTGTAACCTTTAACGTTATTTTATATTTTATCATAGAAGCCAAATTATTCCCTCTATACAATTAACTGTAAACAATCTATGCAAAAGCCAAAATGTCACGTCTCGTAAAATGTCATTTGTCAAATGTCATACGTCAACTCACGCATTTCGTATAAAGGTGTTACCGTTTTATTTTAGTTTTATTTTATGGTTTAATTTTTATTTTGTTTTAAATTTTGGAAGGTGTTTTTATGGTAGTAGTTGTTTGTTGTTTTTTTTTTAAATATAATATATATATTAGTTGCTTTGGTTTTGTAGTTAACTGTGCTTTTTTATTTTCTTTTCGCTTGATAACTTTGTGAAGGCGCTGAAAAGCACAGGAATCGCTGCTGTACATAATCGTTTTTAATTTTTGAACTTTGAGTAGATTAAGTAGTTATATATTATTAGATATTATATACTTTTTGTTTATATTTTATTATTATTATTATTTAGTTATTTTATCTTTATTTTTATTTAATTTTTTTTTTTTTTTTCCATATTTATTATTTGTATTTATTTATAATAAGTTTATATTTTATGCTATATACTATGTCGCTTAGTAACAGCTTTGAAAGTTTCGCTTCTCTGAGTTCTTCTAACTCTGAACAAAGCATTGATAGCTTCCACAGCACCTCCCCTTCTCCTTTGCAATCCACCCTATCCTCTCACTTCGATATCTCTAAAAATTTTAATGTAATCCATATTAACGCTCAGAGTATTCCGGCTCACTATCCTGATTTGCTGGCGCTCGTTGATTCCCAAAATATCCATGCCATCCTTATATCCGAAACCTGGTTCAAGCCCTGTTTGCCTTCCATATCCTACTCCCTTCCGGATTTCCAACTTATCAGAAACGACCGGGTTGGTAGGACCGGTGGTGGAGTCGCCATATATCTTCGTAACAATATCCCGTTCACAATCCTTAGTGCCTCGTCCCAACCACCTCCCGATGATGAAGCAGAACACCTTTTAGTCGAAGCCACTGTCTCGCATATCCGTATACTCCTAGGGGTGTTCTACAGTCCAAATCTTTCCCTCAACTATTTCCCATCCTTTGATCTCCTTCTTGAGAAATTTTCCCCCTCCTTCGACCATACTATTATAATGGGCGACTTCAACACCTGTCTCCTTAAGCGTGATCATCGTTCTGATAAGTTACAAGCTATCGTCGACTCATACAATCTGCATATCCTTCCTCTCAATGCTACACACCATTTTCCCAATTCCTCCCCATCTCTCCTCGACCTCATGATTGTCTCTTCCTCTGAACACGTCTCTAGCTTTGGACAATGTCCAGCTGAGATGTTTTCCTACCACGATCTCATATTCCTATCCTACAGAGCCCGCCCTCCCAAACGAAAGCATAAAATCCTTATGCAGCGCAATTTTGGAGGAATTGACACGGATCACCTTCGTTCAGAAGCCGAAGGGTTGGATTGGTCTCCTGTATATTCTGCCAACTGTGTGGACCAAATGATAAGCTCTTTTAATACACTCATAACACAGCTATATGATAAATTTGCTCCGCTAAGGCCTGTTAAATTGAAGCATCTCCCAGCACCCTGGCTTACCAACGAAATCAAAACGCTACTCAATAGGAAAAACAGAGCCAAAGCTAAGCTTCGGGAAAACTGTTCAGCGGAAAATAGAGAGAAATTTAGAAAAATACGTAATCGCTGCAATACTGTGTGTAGAGATGCACAACAGCGCTACGTTCATAATGCAGTCGAGAACGGCGACCCTGCGAAAGTTTGGAAATTTCTTAAAACATTAGGAGTTGGTAAACCTCTAAATAACTTTCCCTCCCAAATTAATACCGACTCTTTAAACCAACACTTCTCCAATATTTCTACAACCTTAGATGCCACAACTAAAAGTAGCACTTTAAATCGTCTTTCATCCTTACCAACTGCCAATTCTCCACCGTTCACTTTCTGTCAATTTTCTGTCTGTGATGTTAAGAAGAATATATTGTCCATATCCTCGAAAGCCATCGGTCCAGACTGCATTGGCCGTGACATGATTGTTCCTATCATTGATGTCATTGCTCCCATCTTAACCTTCATCTTTAATTCCTCAATCTCTTCCTCCACATTCCCATCTATTTGGAAAGATGCTTTTATAATTCCTATTCCTAAAAAAACGAATCCCTCAAACTTCTCCGAATATCGACCCATCTCCATTCTTCCCTTCCTATCCAAAATACTTGAGCGTTTAGTTCAGGGACAATTATGCAGGTTCTTGAACAAAACTAACTCGTTTAATCCCTTTCAATCTGGTTTCCGGCCCGGTCATAGCACGGCTTCTGCACTTGTCAAAATCACCGATGATATTCGATCTGGAATGGACAATCGGCAGCTCACTTTACTTACGTTGCTTGATTTTAGCAATGCTTTCAACACCGTCGATCACGACATTTTGCTGAGTTTGCTCTACTCTCTTAACATATCTCCAGCAGTAGTTGACTGGTTTCGTAGCTTTCTACAAGGTCGTCGACAACGCGTTAAGATAGATGAGTCGATATCTTCCTGGTGTAGCGTTTCAGTTGGCGTACCTCAAGGTAGCGTGTTGTCACCACTCCTGTTCTCTATTTTCATTAACTCTATATCTCTAAATATATCGTCTCTCTACCACATGTATGCAGACGATTTACAATTATACACTCAAGCCTCTCTCTCGGAACTACCCAATGCTGTCAGTATCATGAATGCCGATCTTCGTTCTATTGTTGATTGGAGTAAAAACTATGGCCTAAAGGTCAACCCGTCGAAAACGCAGGTCATAATTATAGGCAGTTCAAAATTAATTGCTAAAGTTGACTGGTCAGTACTCCCTTGTATCGAAATTGACGCAACACCCATTCCCTATTCTAGTACTGTAAAAAACCTAGGCCTCCACTTAGACCAAACATTGTCCTGGACGACGCAGATCCAATCGGTGCGGAAAAAAATGTTTGGTGTCGCAGCATCTCTTAGGCGACTACGTAACATCTTACCGATTCCTACCAAAATTGCGCTTGCACAGTCCCTCCTGTTTCCTATCCTAGATTACGCAGACGTATGTTATCCCGATCTCAACGAGTGTCAGCTAAACTCCCTTGAACGCCTACAAAACCTCTGCATCAGATTCATATACGGTTTACGTAAGTATGATCATGTATCCGAATTTCGAGCTAGGCTCAAGTGGCTACCAATTCGTCTTCGCCGGAATACTCATATCCTTCACTTCCTATACTCTATTCTGTTTGATCCCAAAACCCCTCCTTATCTTAAGCAAAATTTTTCATACCTTTCCTCTAACCACACTCTCTCCTTACGATCCTCAAACAATCTCGCGCTATCATTTCCACCCCATCATTCCAAATTCTTCCATTCCTCTTTCACCATTTCCGCCATTTCCCTCTGGAATGCCCTACCAGATTCGGTAAGAAGAGCTCCAAGCCTACCAATTTTTAAAGCCAGTCTCAAGAAACATTACAGTTCCATGCGACAGGAAAATTAAGAACTCTCACTAATCAAGCAAGCAAAGCAAAGTTTTTCTATCTTCTCAATTTAATTTGGTTTTGGTCAGTATATAACATTATATAATGTGTAAGTATATGTGTATATGCCTCTATATGTATTGTATATATATTGTATATTGATTATATGTATATATACTTATCTATTTACCATATATGTGTATTATATTTATGTTTAGTTTAGTATCCTAATATTTTTCCGTTTTTTAAGTATTTTTACAATTTTATTTTATCTTTGTGGAATATTTGTACATGTTACGTCTTACTGTAACTTTCTCTATTGTACCGCGCCTACTCTCCTACTTCCCAGCTCTCCTTTGCTTTTTGGTTGTCTGGTAGAAATCGCTCATGAGCGATAAGACCGCCTACTGTACCTTAACCTCTTGTGCTGATTTTTATTGTCCTTCTGTCAACCTGTGTGTACAATAAAGTGTTTTTATTTATTTATTTATTTATTTATTTGCCACTAGCTGGCGTATAAGTCAAGAAGCGTGTAGTATATGACATATACTTACAACCAATCAGAATTATTATTTTTAAATGGCGGAAACTACACAGACTATAGTAAGCGTTACTTCCGTCAGAAAAAAAATCTGAGTTACTCCCTAGTCGCGCCTAAAGAAGTTTTACTTCAAAAATATTAGGGACCTATTAAACCAATATTTTAAACGAACTTATTATTTGTTTGTTTTTAAACTTCATCGAAGCTTTCAAAAATATCTGAAAAATTTATATAGTAGTAGTACCTAGTCTGAAATTTTTATAATAATGCAATCAATATTTAAGGCTATCTCATACCATCAATTTCCAAGTCGGTCAAACAAGCGAACAATATACGGCCGCTTGACCCTCCGTGACATGTCACCCTTCGTAACTCTATGGTTTTTCTCCCTTCCTTCCCTACTGTTAGGAGCGCTGATTGATTCTCTTACGTTTACAGAAAATACTCTTTAGTAAAACCGCATTTCTTATTCGAAATTCAAAATTTACCATCCAGCATTAACGATAATAAACGATTTGTAAAGAACTGAGAAAGACTCGTGTCATTTTGAAGATTTGAATTCGGAACATCTCGATTTTTCTTATTTTTTTTTTTTAGAATCAAAAAGTTCGTACATAAAAATATTGTGTGAAATGTAACTGGCCAGTTTTACTGGGCTGCTGTATTAAAATAAAAATGCAGATAAAAACAAGCGCCTCTCGTTTTTTTTCTGTTGGCAGGAAATGAAAAGAAGAGTTGCACATAATTATTTTCTTGAGTAGAGTATCTTATTATTATCTTATTATCCTTGACTTAAGGAATCTCTTGTATCTATCAATAAGCAATAAACTGCTATATCATATCAGTGTAATGAAGTAAATGTAGCATTGTCTTATAATGTCGATGTCGATTCTATCTGTGCCTACGTTTTTTGTGTGTTACCTAATTATATTTTAAACTTGAAACTTTTCAAAGTAATTAATTGTAGGGTTTCCAGTTGAATGATGGATAGAGGTATATGCAACTCTGATTTCATTCAAGCTTTATTTCGATAACTTATCTAAGACTATTTTAATGTGATAGGTAAATTTTGTATGTTTTTTAATTACTCTTCACCGCCAGCACACCCCCGTCGGTATTATTTTCGGTTGGTTAATTCCGTTGCGTGTAGACACCTCGCTTGCGAGGTACTAGGCGCTAATACATGGCAAGGAGGTGGGTGGTACGTGAATTACTGCGGCGCCCTGCAGGCGGGACTCCACTAATTCTGTTAAAATTCTCAGTACACTATACTTGCCTGGTAACAACGGTTAGGGTACCAGGGAGGTTTACACCCCTATAAGCTGTTTTTTACGCCTTACGTGCTTTTTATGTAAAGTTGGTTAGTCTGATCTTTTTGAAAGCCTTTTAAATTACCTTTCGCACTACGTAACTTGGTAAAATTTTGTATTGAAATTAAAAAAACTTCGTCTTTTCATTAATGATGAAATTGAAGGAAGTGGATGAAAACAGTCCTTATTAAAAAGAACACAATTAAAATTGTACTAAAAACAACTGAATCTAGGAACTCTAAATTATGTAAAGAAACAGTAACCATAATATTATGTTATGTATTGATTTTTTTTTATTCTAGGAAATATTAAGACAGTTGTATACTTATACAATCGTCCTTGAGATTTCTACTGCGTATCTTACAAGTCAGATTCAAACTTGACTTTAAAGCCCCCTCGTGAATTCAACCCTCCAATGCGGAACTCAAAAATTAAGTCATATTAATTATGAACGGTGCATTTGACCCGTTGTCGAATAAGTATTATCGTTAAATACATCAATTAGTTCGTATGTTCGTATTCTTAATTTTTGTAAATTTAAAATGACGCAAATTTTCTAGCCCGAATTAAGGCAGAAACAATTATTTACTTACACTTTGTCAGAATTACATCGGTTATTCAAATTTAATGTTTTCCATAATTTTTGAGAATAAAATATAATGAACGAATTAGAAATAATTATTTCGACCAGGGTTACATAAATAAAGGTGAGGTAACAATAATTATATTTTGGGAAAATTGTCACAGCAGCATTGCCAAATAAACTCCAATGCGGCTAAAGGGTTTATTTTCTGGCTGGATTTGGCACGCACAAGACTAAGTAATCCTTAGAGACAAACTTACCTAGCTTTGAATATACTTAAGCTATACTTATGCTTTAGCTTGAGTGTTCTATGTGTTGTATAATTAGTATGATGTGTGTTTTTATTCTATAGGCATTTTGAAATGCCATTTTCACATTTTTGTTGAGAGAAAAAGATATAAATGAACACAAAACTTCATATTACAATTGACTAGACATTATTATCTCCAATTACAGTTTTCCACAGATTATCCAAATTACTCACACTGATATTGTCATGACATCCAACCCCACGTCAGCGAGGGGTCGATCGGACCCCTTGTTACCCATCGATCGTTGAACAAAATATGATTATATTTCAAGGACATGCCTGATTTATTGTTTATGCATCTACTATAACTTTGCCTGCGACTTTGCACATCATTTAGTATGAATTTCACACATTTCACATTTCACATCATTTATTTTTAATTTTTCATTTATAGACTACAGGCCCATGTTGAAAAAATTATGGGTCATTTGACCCACCACCTGACCTATCTAGAATGATATAAGAGCATAAAATAATAAGATTCAGCACTATGACGTCACTTGTAAGCTGTCCACCTGAGTGCAGATGAGAATTCGAAGGTTCAGGTAGAGATTTTCTCCCCTTGTCTCCATGATTTTTGTACGGCGTTGCGGAATAATGGCTTAAAAGCAGTATAGAAATAGTATGACACAGATGCCGTACAAAAATGGTGGTCCACAAAGTCGGAATTTATTTTTATTTTTCGACAGTTGCCGGGGTAAATTTGGTCATTTGATTTTGTACGGCATCTGTGTCATACTATTTCTATACTACTTTTAATCAATTATTCCGCAACGCCGTACAAAAATCATGGAGACAAGGGGAGAAAATCTCTACCTGAACCTTCGAATTCTCATCTGCACTCAGGTGGACAGCTTACAAGTGACGTCATAGTGCTGAATCTTATTATTTTATGCTCTTATATCATTCTAGATAGGTCAGGTGGTGGGTCAAATGACCCATAATTTTTTCAACACGGGCCTGTAGTCTATTATTTCTAAAGTCATTTTCAATGTAGAATTATTATAATATTTATCTACCTAGATAGACGGCAAAATTTTTATTCCAGCCGAAAACATCAGTAGTAATATCTTTTTTTACTGATCTATGCTCGGGCGACATATTACCAAACGTTATTAAGCATTAAATATGGTCAGATATTACATAACACATATACATCATACAACACACTGGAACTCAACAAACTTCTAATCTCTGGCATCAAAGCAGTCTCACGGACCGCAAGTGGCGGCCGACGAATAAAATAGTCTGTTGTGTTATTAACAGCCCCTCTTGGGGTGGTCCATGATGTATAGTGTATGGAGACGGTAGCTTTTGTAATATTTTGGCAGAAAAGCTAAATTGAACGTGTATATTTTTTTAATAGCTATTATAATATGTTAGTATGTGTATCTACTATACTGAATCGCTGTTAAATTCATGAGAATTTGTATGTATTATAAACTAGATCAAAAGTATAACTATATGATTAATAAAATAAGCATCCACTTCTGCTGTATCTCTTTAAATAAAACGAAATAAATAATCACAAGGAAATAGTTAACAAAACAAAATATTGAAAGGCTACATTTTCCTACAACTATTATAACGAAAATAATAAATAAAACCTTTAACTAATATTCATTAAAAAGCTTATAAATTTCCAATAATGAACGGACATTCAAAGCTCGTCTAACCTGTACAAAAAAGTGAACACAATCCTTGATTCATTAGAAAATAACAAAAGCATTGTGATAGTTCGAGCTCATCATTTCTGGGAAATACAAAGCGCTTCCAGCAAATATAGCTCCATACTTCAGTATCCGAGAAAAAAGGGAGGTAGGGTCGAATATCCCTCGCTAAGGGGGTCGGCAATGGACTGAAGGAGCCCCAATCAATCTTACAAGTCGCTCCGAGGGGGAGAGGCACTTTCGGAGGTCGTAGAGACCCTCTAACGGTAAAACTGACCCACCCCGGGCCACATGGAAAAGGTCCGAACGAAACTTTTGCGGATATTAGGGTTTTATGTGATTAATGTAGCGTTTATGACGCGCCTATCATGGCACTGTTTTAATGAAACTGACGGGTACGTTTTGTTTGAGTGCAAATTGCTGTGGAAAATCTAATTTATATGTAGAAACATTGTGAGTACCTGTGCGATAAAATTTGTCAATAGATCTTTAACAGTTTACTTTTACAAATCAAACTTCAACGACACGAGTAAATCGTTATTATACGCAAAATAGTGAACTGAAGTATCCCTTACACTAAAGTGCTAAAGCACAAAAATGCTATCTGCCAATAACCGCAAAATACATCTCCGCAAATTTCAAAACCCTCTCAGCGAAGCGCGATCGTAAGGCGACCAACAAAAAACCGACATCAGAAAATGTACTTGCTCACTTTTCCATTGGGCATCGTTTTTGTGTCTTGTCTAATACCGTGACGCCCCCCGGCTGATGAGTCCCACCCACCACCTCGCCCCAAGCGAGAAAAATGAGTTAGAAAAGATGCGGCGCCCGATTATAGCGTAACGTCCCTTTGTGAGCCATTCGTCTGAATTCTGAATCAATCGGTCGCTTGTACCCCGCCGGCGGTCCACGGTTGCCTATCCTGTCCTGTGTAATGCGTATGATAGGCTTTTGTCATTATTATCAACGTATTTCGTAATGAAATACACGTATGTTATAAATGTATTCTGTTAAAATTGAATCTAACTAATCTGTGATGCATCCATAGCCTATTATGGGTGGAAATTAGGAAAATATATCCTTGTTTAAACTAATAAAGTACTTTGAATATTTTGTCACGATATTTCTGATACCTATATATAACGATAACCTACATCCAGCTTCCGCCCACGACTTTGTACGTGCATCCCCGTTTTTCCCCGTTCCCGCAAGAATTTCGGGAAATCCTTTCTTAGCGGATGCCTACGTCCTAACATCTACGCCAAATTTCAGCCCGATACGTCCAGTGGTTTGGGCTGTGCGTTGATAGATCACTATATCAGTCACCTTTGAGTTTTTTTTATATTATATACTTTTGTACAGATTTACTAATAATCTTAAACTTCCTATCACCTATACGTTTGTATGTTTGTATCATGTATCCTTAGACTTGATTTAATTCAAACATTGTAAACTTATCAATGATAAGTTACAGTATGTACATTAATTTCAAGAGTTTATCTTATTAAAGAAAGAAACATGCATTTCAATATAAACCATGTTTTTTAGATTTTTTTAACTACAATTTTTATTTCAATAAAATGTTCATGTCTGCGACATGGTCACATGAATATTTCTTTCATTTTGTTCACTTATGGGCGAGATCATTAGTTTCTTTAAACTTGCTATGAATAATTTTAAGTTTGTAAGGTTAACCTACTTTTTTAACTTCACAAAAATCCTCGCATGTCAAATGTATTCAGAGAAATATTGCAGTTCACGATCTGAATTAAGATATTATGCGTTCGAATATTAGTGTTTGTAGGATTCTAGGTTATTTGATTAAAGAAAAAGCTTGATTAATAAAAAATATTTTGTCCGAAATTAATTTTAAGTAATCGATTTTCCAAAACTGCAAAAATAGCATATAATATGTATTGAGAAAAAGTTAACTGTGATAGATAATAGATTTGAACAGTTATGATAATTATAACAAATGTTATATTATGAAATAACGTAAAATCAAAGGCGTGTTTGTGGCGGGGAATATTCCAACTTTAAGCTAGGGATGAATTCTCCCAAATAAGGGAGAAAAATAAATTTCGCGGTTCAACTGTTAGAACAATTTTGTAACGTAAATGTTTTCGTTAACCAAAAGCGTACAAATATTAAATTGGTAAATAAACCTTACCTTATTTTCGCCGTCTAGTCGCTCCTGATACGCCATATTTTTCATATGTTTCAGATAGGCTGTAGTTATCGGCACACTGTAGTCGATGTCGTCGCTGTAATACATTCCTCCGTCTGGTCTCCAGGGCTTTGGAAATCTTCCGAATGTACTAGAACTTTCTGACGTAGACGGCAACAGTTTTTTTCTAGGTGGCGAACGCGATTTAGGCGGGTCTTTCGACGTTAAATTTGCAACATCTAACGGATTATATTTCTTCTTAACTTCCGCCCTATCGCTTTCGTTCTCTGCCGCCCTGGTACTTTCACTGCTTGATTCTTCTGTTTTACTCTCTTCTTTTTGAATTGGCGGTGGACTGTCAGACTTGACATCTTCTACGTCGATCAGACTGTCATCTTTGTCAATTTCTGGGTCAGTTTGCAGAGGCTCTGCCTCTCTGAAAGGTTCCATTGAGCTTCTATCGAATAGAGAGGCGGCGTCGAATCCATTAATCTTCTTCGAAGTCAATTCGATGTACGTTGGTTCATCTTCTATATCAGTGGGTTTTGGACTGTCGACCTTTTTCAACGGCTGGAGATCAGTATAATCGTATTTTGGTTCGAAATAGTTTTGTGTGGCGTCGATTTCTGATTCCCAATTTCTAGCGTAGTCTGGTGGACAGTGAGGTAGGAAAGGTAGGTACGTGAGATGTCTGGTTGGTGAGGGGGAGGGGGTTGGCAGAGGGGGAGGGGAGGCACTGCGCGGACGCCGCGCACATTCAGCACAACCAGTCAGAAATCTTGTCACTGCTTCTCGTGGTAAGAAAGCATAGGTTTCGGTTATCTGTAAATAAAGATAAAATATAAAAATTATGGCTGAAAATTTTTAACGAAATATAAAGTTGAATATAATATATAAATGTAAAGAGCAATTATTATACATTTCCCATTTATCAATTATTCGTTTTGATGTTTGACTTGTTACTCTGTAATTGGAATTCGTGTATTTTTTTGTTATGTTAGTTTAAAAATATTTGTTTATTCCACGTCCTACGTCTAAAATTAATCAAAATAAAATTCTGTTATTTTATGTTCAAATTGTATTTCAAAATAATTAAATTGTCGTATCGTATTTACAAGTTACGCAAGTTATATTTCAGGACAATTTTCACACACGGCATGATCTGATCCCATAGGTACTAAGCTTTCGCTTGTCTTATGGAAATCTGATGGCTGATAAACATACATATATGTTTTTGTGTTAAATAATATAATGGATAAACCGCGTTACGATTCTTTAATTTAATTGCCGAACGGAAAGTGCCACAAACTTTAATTAATACATCATAATATAAAAAAAAAATACCAAAATTTATTTTATGAATATTAGGTATCAAGATCGTGTTTTTTTTTGTAGCGACAAATTCAATATAGTTCATTGTTTATCATATCAAAAATCAATTAATAAAAAAATATATGTTTTTGAAATACACGCCATCTAGTATCCGTTCGCCAATAACTACTACTCGCCTCGGAGCTCAAAATATATTTCAGGCTTTTCACTCACTTGTAAATATTTTCGAAACAAGTCACTAGATGGCAGGATTATAAATAATTATAAATATCAAAATAAAGTAAATAATTTTAGTTGCTTTTGGTTCATAGGTAGTAATGACACGATTGTTATTATTAATCTTATTTCATTTTTATCTACATATAAATAATAAAGGAAAACTCACAGTTCTGTACGTGCGTTTTTGTCCTGCATGTTTCCCGGGTCTTCCTTCAAGTTCTACATGAACCGTGTAGATAATGTCGAAGAAATTTTCAACTACTGCCACTTTTCTGTACACAGGTTCTTGATTTGGTGCATTCTGTAACAAAATAAAAACACAAATTTCATATCGTTCTAGTAGTAGTTAAATAGTATTAGCGCCATCTAGTGTGAACTAGCAAGATCACACTTTTAAAATGTTTCTGGTATTCTCCACTAGATGGCGAAACATACATGATTCTGGATAATATATAATCTGCAAATAAAAATTATCTGTTTAAAACAACTTTCAAATTGTATAAACATTTTTTTATGAATTTTATGATAGTCAAGTAATATTAATACATTTATTATGAATTTAAAAATATAAAAGTAAAAGTTGTATATTTTAAACAAAATCCTACACAAAACTTCCTACCGATAATTAAATAGGTATTTTCCTCTTTCCTACTATCTAAAATATCTATCTGCTATTAACAGTTAACAAGTCACACCCTACAAATGTTATGCAGATACCTTCTATCAGTTAATTGTAGCGAAGTTACACAGCTAATCCGACGCTTAACTTGCGGACAGCAATTAACTTGCGCGGGAAGGTATTAGGATCCGGGATCCCGCGCGGGTCGTTACCGACTACCGAGTGGTATTGTTAAAAACTTTATTATAGATATAACGGTTTGTATATGTATAGATTAAAGGAATATAGATTAAAGGAATATATTTAAAACGAAAGATGGGCGATATGCTTAATAGAAAAGAGAACTGTTAAAATACATTTGGCGTAATATTATAAGTTTATTTTTCACAAACTATTGTGCTAAAAGATATAAGTATGTTCAATAACAACGAGGGTTTTCTTTACCTATTAGTAAAATTGTAGCATTAGTTAACTGCTTTTAACGACAATTTTCATAATTAGCAACACAATATGCGCATATGTTTTAATAAATAAATTATTTTACCCAAGCATCAAAACTGAAAAACGCACAATTATTTCTTCATCTCAAGCAATTCACAGATAACTCAACTAGAACCCAACAATATGCAGGCAACTTGAAGCACATAAATCAGCGAGCCGCGGAGGGTATCAACGGGCCCCGGGACTCGGGACTAATGGCGGCGGCAATTACATGTCGGGACTTGGGAGTTGGGACTCGGGGCCAAATAGTGATGAGACGGTTTTTGGTGTGAAATATATTTTATGTAAAGACGATTTTTTTTATTAGGAAGATGTTGTTTTGCCGAGTGGATAGTTGATTCATAGATTTTTACGCATACGCATTGAAGTTGGTTTAGTTTAGTTGATTCGATTTTAAAAACATGAACAAATTTTGAAGAGAAGTCTCAAGTCTTATAAATGTATAATGTAATAATATTTAATGTTTAATTGATCACACTTTTATAAATCAACGTTATCTTAGAAATTAATAGACAAAACAACGAAATCAATTTTATAGTATGAAAACATTAGCGAAAGGATTGAACTTCCCTTTTTTATAAAAAAGTGAACATGATTTATACAAACGATATCGCTAAATTAAAGCCAGAAATACAAAGAAAAACATAAATTCAGAAAGAAACCAGGTACAACCCTATCCCGCCCAATTAGCGCTACTCCAACCCAACACCAAATAAAAATAAAGTGTACGAAATATTTCCGAATCCAGACATTTTGGTGAAAACATAAAACACACTATTATAACACCAAATAATTATTAAATATATTCTAAATGATTTATGTATTGACTTTTGAATTAATACGATTAAAAATAGAGGGAGACATTTATTTCAAAGAATTTTACAATTCACTTATTCTAACGTTTTATAATACATAATATTATAAACTTGTACATCTGTAAATTATTTGAAATAAAATGTAAACCTCAGATTTTTAAAATTTAATCTTTTGTTTTCCTTTCGCGCTATAATAAAATATATGACAATAAAACCAAAAACAGGGTGTACAGAATTAATTCGAACTAAATAGGTAAATACTA
The DNA here is from genome assembly GCF_061535395.1 of Colias eurytheme. Classification (NCBI taxonomy): domain Eukaryota; kingdom Metazoa; phylum Arthropoda; class Insecta; order Lepidoptera; family Pieridae; genus Colias; species Colias eurytheme. Next base: position 6,883,765 of record NC_143004.1, read on the forward strand.
TCCAATTCTTAGAATCAGTTTTCTATGAAATTATAAAATACGGACGGAGAATAGTTTATAAGTAGTAGATGTACAGATGAATACGGACCTGCAACATACTAAATCTATTCCATAGTTCTTTTTGTAATGTTTTTACAATTAGATACCTACTTAGGTAAATTGTTAGTTCTTAATAATGCTTCTACCGGTTTTGACATTTACAATATAATTAACCTTTAAACTTCAAAGTAAGTATTGTGTAAATCAATTATTTGCATGCAAGTTTTATAGTGTATACTTCCCTACTACCTAATACCTATTATAAATGCGAAAGTAACTTTGTCTGTTTGTCTCTCCTTCTATACCACCGAACTATGAAAATATGAAATTTGGTAGAAAATAGAAATATATAATAACACCCGAGAAAGCACACATAGACTAGTTTTTATCCCGGAAATCTTACGGAAACGGGACCTAAAGGGAGTAAACTGTAAAACCCCCGAGTGTTTTGGCAAAGCCGCGGGCGGAATGCTAGCTAGCTAGTTATGGTTGGAGATCTAATAATTGTTTTATATTATTTATTTAGCAGACGCTTAATAGTATTCTATAAAAAATTGAGAATATATTAACCCAAATTTTTTGCAAACACCTTTGTACGAGAAGCCTAAACATGCTCGTAATCGTTCGATTAGTGAAATCAAGTAGTGATTAGGGCATGCACCCGGGTTTACCCGGTTCCGAAAAACCCGGGTAAACCCGGGTTTTTTGATGATCTTGAGAACCGGGTCTGAATAGTATGAAACCCGGTTCTCCCGGTTCCAACCAAAATATTAAAATATAAAGTATTATTTATATTTTGCTGCATCATTAATTTAACAAATTTATTGTATCTGGCAACGTCAGACTCACGTGCATCGCGAATGTTCGTGCCACGCCTCAAACGTGGCTCCGATTGGTTGTCTAACCTTAGATGCTATAAGTTTCCTACGGTTGTATTACAAAAAAAATTAGGCTTCGAAAATGACAAAAATTAGGCTACAGAAATATTTTTATTAGATTTCTCGTGAATTTGAAAAGCTGTTAATTTTACTGATTCATATTTAATGATCCAGTCATGTTTTTGTTTTTGGTATCAAGCTGAAATTTATATCGAATACTCAAGTCTTCGGTCCCTTTTACGTGAAAAAGTCGAACTCACAAGCCAACGCATCAAAAGATACAGCCGTAAATGCTGAAAATTTTCGAAAATTTCGACATTCGCATGAGACTCAAAACCTACAGCTGGGTACTTTTCATGTTTTTATGTGATATTAATATTATGATAACAAGAGCGCCGAGACAACCGTCAAAACGCTAAGGAATAGAATACGCTATCGATACAAATTGACATAAGCGTATGATGTTTTGCCTAAGGATTCGGTCACACTACCAACGACGACGACGACCACGAACAAAATTTTCATCCAGTCGAAATTAAATAAATTGTGCAAAACACAATTAAAAAAATTTTTTCGAGATCAATGGATAAAAAAATAGGTTTTTCGTAGAAACGGTAGTTTACCTTTTTTATAGCTATAATTTTATGATGTACAATTTTGGTTCCAGGTGATTGTATGATAAACTTACCGTCTCGGCGAAAATCGCAAAAAAAAAATTTTTTCCGAGTACCGTAATGACGGGAGATTTAAATATTTTATTTTGAATAAATTTTGGCAAGATTTGAATTTTGGTCGTGGTCGTCATCGTCGTTGGTAGTGTGACCGAACCATTACCAAAATATCATGAGCTTATGTCAATAATTAGCGTTAGCAATTTCTATTCCTCGGCGATACTGACGTTTGACTAAGGGCCAAGGTACTTTTATAAGACTGATAAATAAAGAGAAGTATTGAAATTTTGTTTCTTTATTAATTTAATAAAATCAGACACAAGCCGCGTAAAATAAAGGCCTATCAGGTACTTTTACAGTTACTTTTGTTTAATTTCGTATTTTTTCCGAAGTATTATAAAAGAACCGGGTAACCCGGTTCTACCCGGTTCTGAGCTCGATTTGGAACCGGGTTTCAAAAACTTGGAACCGGATCCGGTTCTGCATGCCCTAGTAGTGATGTATTTAACACAATATCGACGTTGGGTGAGCGCGGATAATGAGTCAGCGGCGCGCGGCATGTCGCCTCATCACTACCATCTCCCACCCTGTTGGCTAGGGCTGTAACGGGATATCGATAAAATTTAAATAATATTTTTTGTTACATTTTTTTGCGGATTTGATACCTATTACGTTTTTGTTTATGACTTTACTTATTTATAGTTATTCATATTTAGGTCCGATGATTGGCTGTTAATGTTATTTTAAAAGCTTTGTTTCCACTAAGTTATCAGGCACATATTTTTGGTAGGTTATTCTTACTTCTATATGTAAATTTGTCATCACACATCAGATTTTACATAATATGATTATTCGATTTAGAATAGAAATAGTTCTCTTGTGATGCTTGTAACGTTACAGTTTGTCAACTAACCATATTACATATATAATTTTAAAATAAGAACTTCTATAAATTTAACGTAAATTTCTAAAAATTGTACAAAACAATACATTTACCTGTGTCAATAAAATTAATAAGAAACCTGGATAAGCACAAAACATCGATATCGATATATTAACTAAAATATTACAGCCCTACTCGGTTCGCCGCGCATTAATCAGCTGTTCCTTTCGATCTGCCGGTCACGGGCCGTCGACACGCCGCCGTAGGGCTGTCACTTAATGATTTTTTTTTTTATTGATTTATTCTGAACGTCGCAGTGAAGCAAAGTATAAGTGAGCGTGGGTTTAATAACTATGGCTAGACATATCACATATGTACGACAATTTATAATTTATTACGTAATTTGTTATTTGAGATATATTTTAGAATATATGGAATTAATTATATTAGAGTTGTGTCTTTTTTAAGACTAAAAAATAAACTCTGTTACATGACGTTATAATGATGCCAAAACCATTTTAATGCTATATATTTTAATTATGTTGTAGCCAGTTACTACATTAAAAAAAGGTTAAAGACGTCTAAATCATAAGCACATGTAAAACTTTTCATGAGTAAAATTGAGTTACTTTAGACGAACTAAATATTATATGACTTCGAACCGCTTGAAGGCAAGACAAACGAAATTATTGAAAAGCCCTCCGTACCGTCTCAAATCCATGTGATATTACGCGGGGCTTATAGCGAATGCGCCTTTGACATTCAGTTTATTTGTCATGTCATATTAAATAGGCTAATAACGTCTGGCGTTAATAATATTTAATCTGTAATATTTTATATACCGTTTGTGTAAAAAGTAATCTTTCCGTGAATACGACATGGCTTAAGTTGATGATCATAAAAATTTGAAAGATTCAATCACGCAATAATGATTATTTATTCCTAAAATCAAAGCAAATTAGAGGAAAGGAAATTGAATTTAGATATAAATAGATTAAGGCCGGAAATATTTTCACAAAAGGTGGTGGTGATCGCTTGGTACCAGATGCAGAGGAACCAAAAGCACGTTTGTCCGCTTTATTAATAAAAAAAACTACTGCTTATAAAAACTAGGTATTTGCCAGTATTTTGTATGGAGTTTTGATGTACTTTGTTAGAAAATATGATGAAAGGCTACGCTGCATGTATCGGGGTCATGTCAATAAGTGAATTACTAGCCGCCTCTTTGGTGAGCGGAGAAGTCATTAGCTCTGCAATCTAAAGGCCTGTATAGTATTTTATGAAAGTTGGTTTTAAATTTTATTGAAAAAGACTTTCTTAATCTTCCTTATCACCCATTTCAAAGCTTATAAACAGATTTCCGATCAATTTCAGCTTTAAATCATAACAGGAATAGATGTATCGTAAATAATGGAATATTAATGGTAAATATAATTCAGATTTTGTCCAGGAAGCGGCAGTTATCAAAAAGCCGTTGCCATGGATGCGCCCCCGTTCGTGCCTGGGATCAGTCGCAGTTGGAGAACAAAGAAATATATAGAAATACCCCGCTTTGGTTCGGAATGGGCTAACAATGTCAATTACAGATGACTATGCGTGTGTATATGAATATGCACCTTACACAAATTTGATATAATGTTTCCTTTGATTTAGTTGGACTATCACATAATAATTTCACGTTTCTTAAATGGTAGTAACCAGTAGAATATAGCAGAATTGTAGTATCCTAGTTTAGTTTTAATCATGTTTCAGGGCAACGTATATTGTATATTTTGTATTGCGGATTCCATAAAGAAAAAGACCGACCGAAGATTCTTTGAAGAGAGATTTTTTTTAACATAGGGAGAGGCATACCTCATGACTGAGGGCTGCCACATTTACCTACCTAATAACTGCTTACTACTTTTCTAAATACGTATAAACGTTAATATTCACATTTTAATAAAATAGAGTTGCGAAGTGCTAACTAAAGTCGATCGGTTCTAGTTGATAGACCCCTTCTCACTTCCGCCCTTGCGGTCTACTGAACACACCCTCTGTAATCCGCTTTATACCTTTTGTAGCTATGCTATTTTGTGGTTCTGTTATCCTCTTGGGCTATATCTCCTGTACAGTTGGTTAGGCTCCGTTAAGATGCCGCCATCAGTTCCGCAAGTAATCCGAAGATGAGAAGATGAAATTAATAATAAAAACGCGGTAAGTATAAGCTTTTACGCATTCTTATAAATGAGACATCGTTAAATCTTAACGAGAGGCAACGGACAAGATGCTAGTGTGTTTCAAATAAATTGAGTTCGAACTTCAACCACTGTTGAATTTGATAATGACAGATATTACATATATAACCGCAGAATAAATGAAATAACGAGCTTTTTTGTTCACAGATGTTGTTATTTTGTTGCAAGATTTGGTGTCTACCTTACAGACATAATCATAGTATCCTTTAAATATATACTCGAGGTCTTATTTCTAATTTTATATGCATTGACTAAGTTCCGAAATAAAAAAAGGTCATGCTCAAAAAATATTACGTAAAAATGTATACATAAAATGTAGCTGTCTCGCATATCTTGAAGGGCCAACGGTCGAGCACACGAGACATCAGTCAAGTCTTCTGAGATCATCAGGGTTGTCAGTAATGTAATATTAGCGACCATAAATGATAAAATATATTTTAGTAAAGGCGTTGCTTATTAGATTCAATTATCAGATGGATAATAATAGATATTATTTGATTACAGTACGTTTTTTGAGCCGTGGAATGTAGAGTGTTCCATTTGGCTGTATTTCATACAAGCATCATTTTACATAGACTTCAAGGAATAAAAATAATATTTGTTCAACTCGAAGTTCAAACAGCACTCGTAAAGAACGCGTTAAAAAATAGTATGAAAAATGATAATTACATAGATAGAATTTTACACATAGCGTTGTAAAATTTTTATATTTCCAGCAGATTTTTAGGTGGGTTTAAATGATTTTGAAATATATTTCGCACGCGTATATCAGTAAGCTGGATGTCACAAAGCATGAAGAGCCGATAAACGAGCACATGCGACACCCGTCAAGCCGTCCCCGCGAGATCACCAGGGTTGAACAATTTTAAGACAAATAATAATCTCACGAAAATCATTTGTTTGAAACTTATCTAAGTATCTGAATTTTTAATACTTACTTGAAGCTTGTAACAACGCGTATCTATAAGTTATAATGATTTTGAATGTTTATTAATACTGATATACTCACTTCTCTATTTTAAATAGTTTTATGACGAATATTTCTACGTATTGAAAATAAATACTACGAAATTAAATCAATATTTCATATTTAATTTTTATCACCAACGTAATCGAAGATATACTTAAATCGTTAACTATCAATCTAACAGTATAATCAGTTATATTATGAAACTAATAAAAATGAAAATATACGTTGCACAGCCCTAGCGGTTACTGGTATGAGGCGGGGGAGGGGGGCGGAAGTGTCGTGCGTGCGATTTAATTCCATCGCCTTTCGCCTCGCGCGGCTGCGGGCCCGCTTGAGTGTGCTCGAGCAGTGATGTGCTGTGGGTGGATGTTGGCGATGTTTTTTTTTTATTTTTATTAATATCTAGTTCATTAAAATGGATATGGTAAAACATTATAAATTTATAATCATGTAGCTACATTTATTGTTTATTTAATATGTGTACTTCAAATACTACTATCAAGAGATTAAATAAGGGTTCGACATATCAATTACGACCGCGGCTGCGGCAATCGATAATACACCAATACAGTGAGATAATTTTGGTATAATTTTTGATAATTTTCGCGTTGATATAGGGTTAATGTACATTAAAATTTAAAAACCTTTAAACCGAGAAATTCGAATTTTCATTATTCCTATATCGAGTTTGTACAACCATTTAAACTGTTTTGTGGCTTTGTCACTAAATATTTAGTTTATATTGCCTTTATGTTTATAAAATTATAATCACTTTGTGTTTATGATTAGATTTGTATGTCATTATTGTTTAAGGTTACGATATAATATTCAAATAGGTACCAAACTCAGCAAACTGAAAACGTTTTATCCAAACAAAAAATATGTTATATCGATACGATGAAATTCAACACGTTGCAGCGCATCACTAGTGAAAACTAGAAGCGCTGGCGGCCGACAGCGGGCTCGTAAAATACGAGACCAGGTGATTCTGTCGGCGGCACTCGGCACATAGATACCGCTGACACGTGTTAGGGCTGCCAAATACGAGAAACGGTGATAAGAATAAATGGCGCATTTAGGTTGCATGAGCAGAGGATATTTGCAATGATAAAATAAAAAATGTTTAGGTTAACCGTTTTAAATAATTTAGCAGCAATAATTCGCCATTTATAAGAATACCATGTTCAGAAATATTTCAAGAAGATCGCCATTTTTAAATCTGTTTAAAGAAACGCACATAAACTAAAATATATTCCGACGAAGTTCACGATTAATAAAAATTATAACTTTTTGGACTATATATTTTGTAGTACCTAGTTAGTAATTATTATATCGTAAAACTGCGCTCGTTTTATCCGAAAGTGATATATATATACGCTTGTAACGCGTAAAATATTCAACAAGCTCTATACAAAAAATTAAAAAAAATACTTTAAAAAATGACTTCAATAAAAAGATTTACTAATGAACCGTCGCCAGCCCTACGCTCAAGTTCACGTCACCTCCCACTTAGCGGCCGGCCGGGCGTAGCTGTCGAGAGCGCCGCAAACTTATGCTCCCCTGGTACCCGCAGAGTCGTGTACCCGTTATGTGCTTGCTGAATTTTAACTTCGCTTTGCAACCCGGTTTTGACTTTATTCTTTTTAACCGTTGTTTTAATATAAAACGCAATATAGTGAAAATGACTGTCGTATTTTGCGCATTTTCGTCGCCAGCAAATAATTGCAATTTAGCCCTAAATTAATTCTTTCCGCGGGATGACAAATAATATTGTGATTGACCACAACAGTGATTGACAAGTGATGTACGAATTTAGGCAGTTTATATCTGTTGCTCTGTGCACCTACTGCAACTGGCTTATAGGAATTACTCATAAATGCATATTTTAATTTTAAAATATCTGTATGTTCATTTATTATTTATTTAGTACATTAATTTTTGAACCTCCATCGACTTGATTTCTTTTGTTTTTTTTTTGGTCTGTTTTGCCGGGTGAGATGTTAAAAAAAGTACTTACTACATTTAAAAAACTCGTTGAACTTAGCTGTTTTCTTTTTCGGTTAGAAGTAAGCTAACAACGGTTGAACAAAATGAACAAAAACAGTTGTAGAAACTTAGCTTGCGTGAGAAGCGAATAAGAAAATGCTGCAAATATTAGCATTTAGCGTCGCTTATTTATTTGGCGTCGGCATTTTGGCAGACTACACAGTACACTGGCAAGCTAAGATCAAAAGCAAAAACATTTCCGTATGGTCCATTCATTTCGGTCAACGCTTTCGGCAGCAGACTAGGTTTAATAGTTAATAGTTAATACCTACTCCATCATGGAAATAGAATTTGCATACCTACTTTAAAAAAAAATTAAATTCCAAGTAATCGACGACCTTCTCTCATCTTTACCAGTTGAAAGCATGTTGAAAGTTATATTTTACAAAATCAAATAATAAATTGGTAAGAAGGTTTTTAATACAGATGATTAAAGGTGGTAAAGGTTGTCGAAATACTCATATTTTTGAAATTTGAGTGCATGTTATTTGAAATCGTTTCTCTCTAACTTTGACAGAAGGAATTTATTTAATTCGATTTCGATTAGTAACTGTAGGTATGTGATTACAGTTTTAATCGCAATCGTATTTCCAGTTCAAGAAATAAAAAAAAATAAGCCATAAAATAAAATCCACCCATCCATCCTGCGACGACATTATTCGCAGCGCGGTACCAGAACATCATAAATTTGATGGCGGTCGGTCAGTAATTGCATGGAAGCAGTGGCGCCCAGCGAGGGCGTGATTGTGCACGCGATGTTTGTTATGTATATTAATTACATTTACGAACACCTTCGAATTCTGGTGACTTGGTAATTACTGCTTGTTAGGTATTTGTCACTTCTACGGTAACTAGCATGGCCCGTTTACAATTGAATTCATATTTCAATTCATAGTTGTTAACCACACAGTTCTTACAATCTGTACAATAATAACGTTACAGAAATGATCATATTATATAACAAATAGATCTATTCTTCCTTTTGAAATAAAATAATTCCTTAAAAGATACCATAGTAAAGGGATAATCCAGTAAGAAAATCTTTAAAAATACGCCGGTGCATTTGTCTTCAATCAAAATGGGGTCGGAATCTAACAGCCCATTACTCTCTTGACCATAAAACGCTCCAGAATCGTAAAGGCTGTGTCCGTAAATAATGTGGGACCCAGTGGTTTACTGTAATCACTGGCTGAATTTGTTTTATTTTAATCATTTTGTTAAAGCGTTTTCTTTTCTTATTCTTGGTGTGGAATAACAATCATCTATCAAACATCAATGTACCGAGTATAAAACTATATAGAGATGTGTGATTCAAATGTTTAGATTATAATTTACTAGCTTTCCGCCTGCGGCTTCGCCCGCGTTTTCTAAGAAAAACCCACATAGTTCCCGTTCCCGTGGGATTTCCTGGATAAAACCTAGCCTATGTTGCTCAGTGAAGATGCAGCTTTCTAATGGTGAAAGAATTTTTGAAATCGGTCCAGTAGTTTATGCGTGAAAACCATACATACATAATTACAAACCTTTCCTCTTTATAATATTAGTATAGGTAAGTAATGGGTTTTAATCCGTTAAAATCTATAATAGAGAATATAGCTAGGTATACATATAATATAAGGTTACCTATCTTAATCTCGAATTTTAATATTCCGAATATCATAATCCAGAAAACGTTTGGACATTTTTTCATAACCCCGAATTTTAAAATTTCGAAGTTTTGTTTGCCATATAATCGCAACTCCGAATTTCATTTGCCCATTTCTTTATTTGTACGACGTTTTACAATCCAGACGAATGAGTTCCAGACATACGAAATCTAAATGCACAAAATCCAGATGACCGTAATCCATATGCACGAAAGCCAGATTTTTAAAACACAAATTTTTGAAATACAGTTGATTGATATCCAGATAAACAATGTCCAGATCTTTTAAATTCAAATAAACGATATCCAGCGAAACGAAATCCTTCCAGGGGGTCGCAGCACGAACCTAACCTAACCTACTGAATAGATTTTAACACTTTAACCTTTCTGTAATGGGCAAGTAAAACAATAGCGAGTCGGTTCTGGCACTCGCCGGCCGCTGCCGCGGCACGCTCGCTTCGCTCGCTCGGCTCGTGCGTGAGGGGTCACAGTTCAAACCTAACCTAACCTACTGAGTCGAATTTGACACTTAAACCTTTCTGTAATGGGCAAGTAAAACAAAAGCGAGTCGGTTCTGGCACTCGCCGGCCGCTGCCGCGGCACGCTCGCTTCGCTCGCTCGGCTCGTGCATCGGGGGTCACAGTTCAAACCTAACCTAACCTACTGAGTCGAATTTGACACTTAAACCTTTCTGTAATGGACAAGTAAAACAATAAATTTACTTACTGACATGTTTATTTTCAGTCGATAGTAATAGTATAATCACGATTGTATGGAAATCAAATAAAAAGACTATGAAAATCTGGCAATAGTTTATCTGTTATACGATTATATGGGAACCAAATAAAAAGATTATGAAAATTTGGCAATAGTTTATTTGGAAAATGGTACGATGGGAAACAAAAAAAAGTATTCTGAGAATCTGGTATAATGAGATCTGTATTATGAAAATACGGGAAACAAAAAAATACTTTTTAAAAATCTGGTTTTGGTGCATCTGGAAATTGATTCATCTGGGAAATTAAAAAAGGAATTTTAAAAATTTGTCATTAATTACATCTGTCTTTTAAAAGTTCTAACAACCGTTTTCGGGGTTTTAATATTCGGGTAATAGAAATTCGAGTTTTTAATAGGTTACCATAATATAAGCGTATTTATTTCGTTTCCTCTCGTTTCGTATATACTACTCGACCAAGCCAACTAGACCCTTTTCAACTGTGACGTCACCCGCCCATGTCTCGGGTACAGATAGCAAAAAAAAAATATTAATAATATCACTGTTCGCTCTCCGCTATGAATAGTCTTATTTTTCCCCATTTCGAGGGCTGTCTATGAATAACAACACAGTAAAAACTTAAACAAATAACAACGAAAAACTTAACAGTCAACAACAAGCTTTAACGATTAATAATAAAAAGTACAGAAATAACTAGCGATGCGAAACGTACGAATGCGTCGATGCTGCGAACCGTACTAAGGCGAACGCGGTACCTGAGGCGGTAAGCGGGCGGGGAGGCCGCATTCCACCCGAGCGTCTAGTTGGCTTGGTCGAGTAGTAATAACCAACGTCAAGCGTCCCATAGTCGTTAGCGCGAATCAATCAGGGGGTAATGAGGGGGACGAGGTCATTCGATACTTGAGCTGACTTGACTCTTATGTATTTAGGAATCTATAGAATTGATGACAATGGATCGGATTTCGGTGTTGATTATTCACTTGTTTTTGTGTATTGTAGATTTGTAGAAGCTAACACCTGTATAAAACCTCTGTATATAAAGTGTATTAGGAATATAAAAAAGTAATACATACATACATATTTACATGTACAAACTAGTTAACAAGATACATTTTTTTCAATCCATTTCATGAAGCTGTCAATTCAACGTATATGTGTAATATTATTGGAATATTCAGTGGATTAAAAACACAGGAACAAGAAATATGTACCTAGGTATATGGAATTTATTAATTATCAGAAAGACAAAAAAAATTTACAGCTAATTCGATATGATTGTCAATAAATTGACCTGTATTTCCATCAGATTATATTTAACCGTATAGAAACAGTGAGTTTAAGGTAAAATTCGATCAATTTTCTGCTCACAATCCTGGCATAACGTCTATATCGCAGGACCTATTTAGGTCTTCATGCGCACTGAGCACGCGAGGTTACAATACAACCTACAAGAAAAGGGCAAATATCTTTTTAAATATTGATCGAGGCATGATATTTTATGTCAACATCGATCAAACAATGCCCCTTAGGATTGGGGACCGGATAAGTGGTCGGAAAGAATTAGGGGCGGCCGGGCGACGATAAGGGCGGGCCCAGTAAACGGACGCGGGACGGCTGAGATGTCGATTCAACTAGAGGCTCGGCAAGGGGGACGAAGACTTTAAGATCTGTTAACATGACGAGATATTATGTCTTTTTCAAACCATAGTATAAGTAGTAGAGAAATGTATTATCATACATTGTGGTAATCAGGCGATTCAATGGTAATTAAATTATTGGAAGTTTTTTCTATGATATGAATTCTCGTAGGCAACAGTTGGTTTAAATTATGTGTTCGATGTTGTTTAGACTTATTAACTTTGATGGATAACCTTACATGAATATTTACAAAAACTATAAAAATCACAACCGTGTATGACGTTTCGACTTTCGATATAGGTTATTTTATAAGAAAAAAAAGTCGCAAATTGCGCGACCCCAACAAAGGCCTTAATAAGCGACCCTGCAGCGTTCGTCAAAATCTTTGTTTTGACGGCATTTCGAAACTTTGGCAAGTAAGTATTTTTCAGCAAGACTTGTTTTTTTCAAAGCCAACCGCAAACAATATTTCGTTTTATCAGCTTTTGATTTATTTTATTAAAAATAGGTTGTTATGCTAGTACCTATGTAATCTTATATATAAAAATGAATCGCAAAATGTGTTGGTAAGCGCATAACTCGAGAACGGCTGAACCGATTTCGATAATTCTTTTTTTATTATATTCCTTGAAGTACAAGGATGGTTCTTATGTAGAGAAAACGTAAATATTATGTACCACGGGCGAAGCCGGGGCGGACCGCTAGTCTATAATATAAAAATGAATCCCAAAATGTGTTGGTAAGCGCATAACTTGAGAACGGCTAAACCAATTTCGATAATTCTTTTTTTATTATATTCCTTGAAGTACGAGGATGGTTCTTATGTAGAGAAAACGTAAATATGTACCACGGGCGAAGCCGGGGCGGACAGCTAGTTTTTAAAAATATATTTGCCATTTGTTCCTTAGTCCTTAATTTTATTGTTCCAAAATTAAAACAATAATTTTGAAACAATCGAGTATTTTTAGCCATCACACTTGCTGCACCTTCGCACTCTGTATTTGTAATTAATTAATTAACTGTTGTTGCTTACGAATATAAAAAATATATAAATAACTTCTTAGAAATATAAAATAAGTACTAGGTATGCATAACAGCTAGTTGGTAGACAAGTTTGAGTCATGTCCGCGGGCGCCGCTTCCTTGCTAAGCAATTTAGCTGTCCTAGTTACCACTAATTTGAATGAATTTCAATTTTCCCCCGCTATACTTTGTAATTAATCTGCAGGACAAGAGATTAAAACCCAGACTATCATTAAAACATGTTATAACTTATAAGAACAATCTTAAAAGAATCAATGTATGTACGTAAAAAAGTAAACGATCGGTAAAAATTTCAGAAAAAAATGCTACTACATAAGTACACTTTTGTGGCTACTGATGGAAATGACGAACTTTTATATGTTTAACATCAACCTACGAAAATAAATTCTATAGGGTCCTAAATTATTGTATAATGATTATTATAATAGTATGTGTAATTTATCCGACTTCCAAACAAATTACTCCGTTCAGACAATTTAGGTACTGTGATTTAGACTTCTAGTATGTTGGTCACAGTCAGACTACTATTGTTTTTTTAATTTTTATCTTGGACTAGCGGTCCGCCCCGGCTTCGCCCGTGGTACATGTTTACGTTTTCTCTACATAAGAACCATCCTCGTACTTCAAGGAATATAATAAAAAAAGAATTATCGAAATCGGTTCAGCCGTTCTCGAGTTATGCGCTTACCAACACATTTTGCGATTCATTTTTATATATAAGAAGATTTGTTATCATTTGCTACTGACGGATAGCAGTTATCAGGAAAGATCTCTTTGTCGCTTGTACATGAGAAATCAACAAGAAATCATTTTAAATAGTTATGGTGTACCTACATTAACTACTTACTCTAAAGTGTACGAAAGATAATTTTAAAATACGAGTTACTATAGTAGTTGCTTTGCTCTAAATTGTGTGTTCAGTCGTGTAAAGTGTAGGAAATATATTTTGTTTACATAAAAATTAATGAGCAATGTCTAATGGCGGAATGTTATCAATCACCCGTGATAATAAGGCATGTCTACCTAATGGCGCGGTGAGGCGTCATTACGAGTAAATTACGCAGAGCTACTGATGATTATGCGCTCCTGGTAGTTGAACCGTACATTGTGATACTTTGTGATCGGACGCAAGGTCGTTTGGTGCGTCCAAAAATAAAGATGGCGGCTGTGTTTTAAAATCTCGAAATCTTTATTCGCAAGATAATCTGCCTTAAATAAATATATATAACTTATAGTTATTACGTATATAGTATTACAATAAGAAAAAAACTATTTCTACTATCTCCAGTCTCAAGTTATACAATATGCATTTTATTCCCGATATAACGACCTTGTTAAATCCAGGAAACCTCTAGCTAGCCAGAGAGGCTGAGAGATTTAACAGATCGAAGGCTTGTGTACACATTCAACGCACGTCACTTGGTCCAGTGAGGCATACTAAATGTCAGCTAGTGTAAACTAAGCTCAAACCTTGCTGGAAAACAACAGGCTGTGTATAATACTAGGCTTGTCTGCGACTTTACTTTGGAAAGTTTAAAATGAACTGAAATAGAAAGAAGAAGACGCGGGAATCGTGCACGGTTATAGGTACATACTCATTACATACTACATAATATTACCATAGTATAACTTTAGAATATGATATTACGGCATACAAAAAGCTTAAGAATTGCTTTTAATAATTGGTTAGATTTGGGTTATAAAAAATTGCGTGCGTGAATACAAGACAATCATGTAAGAAGTAAAACTGTAGTTAGCTCTTTCATTTTCATTCTTCATCTATTATTGATATTTATCTCTTTATATTTTAAAATCGACTCCACAATTATTATTGAAAGACCTTGTTCTACGGTTGTTTGTAAAAAATCCAAATGATATGGAAAAGTAACCATTCAGGGAAGTAAAACGTCGTCCCGTCTAACCAAACACTGCAGGCCGTGTGCTAAGTAAGAAAATGGATAACTCAAGTAAATTACCAAGTTGGACAAGTGAACACGGCCGATGCCCGTGTAGAGACCTAACTTTGAGCAAATGTTGCTAACGTACCGTAGGGTTGACGGTCGATAACTGTGCATATCTTAAAATTAAACAAGAAAAGTACATCCTTTGTTTGTGAAGAATGAAGATGTTTGTCTATCTAAAATAATAATAAAATAATAATAATAAACTCTTTATTAGCAGGTAGGCAATATTAAAAAATTAACAATTTATGTACTTACAATCTACTTAATCTAACAACCTACATGCTAAAAGGATTGCCGCTCAGCATTTTACAATGAAAAGCATAGGCCTTCATTGCAGAGCTGATTTTCAGCGACACCTAATTATAAAAACGATCTAATGCTAAAATTCAATAAAGGTATATATATATCTAATAAATAAATAAATATTAAAAGTATAAATAATATAATAAATAAAATAATAAATAGTAATATCTATTTTAAAAAATAAATATACATATCGTGTTAATAAATATATAAATACGTGTGATAAAAATATACATCGAAGCCATAACCAGAATATATTGTGTGTAGGTACAATGTGCTATAATATGTTTAAATATTTTTTTGTTTACTTAAGAGGTATGCTGATAAATATTTATTAAAACAGAATTTTGACTTTTTTTCTCGAATCGGTGGAGGTAAATCGTTCCAACAATGCGTTGCTGCCCATTTGTAGCTACCTCGAAAAGCGCTTGTACGATACTTCGGTACTATAAGAGGATTCGTCGTTGTTCTTGTAGGGTACACATTTGATTGTTCTCTCCATTTAATTTTATCGTAAAGATATTTTGGTGATTCCGTTTTGATAATTGCAAATACCATATTAGCCAGATGTAATCTCCTCCTTGCAGCCATTTTTAAAATATTATTATTATTGAGATAAGGTGTTACATGATTTCTTTTTGGTATTCCAAAGCAGTATCGTGCGCAAGCGTTTTGAACTCTCTGAATCATTCGCTCCGTTCTGACCAACAAGCATGGACCATAAACAGCATCACAATAATTAAGTTTGGATAGAATCAAGCTTTCAACTAATTTTTTACGAAGTGATATGGATATGAAATTTCGAAATGAGTATAATATTTTTAGCCTATAGTAACAATTTCTCACAACATTATTTAAATGAGTTTCAAACCGGAGCTGTGGGTCAATTGTAAGACCTAAGTTGCACGCGACTTTGACACCTTCAATTACACTACAGTTAATAACAATTTGGGGTTTAGCATTAATGATAGATCTATGGCGTATCTAACGATAACTAGCGACGATATGGCTTAAATTTGAATATAAAATATAATACGGAAAAGATTAGAAGGTAATTAGAATTGTGTGTGAACACACAGTATGCAGTGATTAAATTTCGTCCAGTTATTAATATTGAATTAATAATTGACTTACTGAAATAGAGTTATTGTTAAAAATATTATTTAATGTTAATCAAAGCGCGTTACATTAACACGATACACTAACATCCATAAAAAAGATACTAGAGCACGATCCCGCAAAAAACAACAGATTTATTTAATAAAAAAAAAACTTAAATTAACAAGTGGCAGCCCTATCAAGCCGGCGGCAGGCGTGCCTGACATGGGATCTGTCGGCTCGGCGCGTTTCGCGTGCTCTCACCGCAGTACTGCGACTGACTGTGTTTGATACTTGAATATATTTAAATTTATTTGCGTTATTTTAATTTTTTTTTTTTATAGGTATTGGGGAATAGAAACTATCACGCTCAAATATTATGTAAATAGCGTAAGGTTTTTGAAAAATAATTCTTCATATAAAAATGAAAGTATAAATATTCAGATTTTTTTTCAATTTATCAAATTTTAGTTACAAATAGTGTTACTAGTTTCCGCATTCTCCATACTTACTTTTAAATATCAGAAAAAAAACACGCGTAACTATTCTTTAGTCGAAATCAATAACTAATATTTTGTTATTTTGTTTTATTTTAACTACTAATACCATCAACTTTGATTTCTATATTGTTTTTAAGATATATTTTAATTAAAAAACGTTGACAGATATGACTGCATCTAATCTTTTGAAGATTACAAATAATATAAAAGTTACAATCCCATTAATATCTTATCTATTTTCTATGATATTAATTTTGAATATTTGGAAGTTTCGAATCGAATACGTACCAATTATCAAATATATTGTGCGTTAATTAAATTATAAAAACGATGACGTCCGTAATCTACATTTGCCTACGGATTTATTGACAATACGTATTACAATTTACAACCATCCAAAATCACAGTCTCAAACAGAATTCACGAATATGTCTCAGTATTTCACATTTTTTACGATATTTCAAGTCATAAATAATGTGAAAACCCTGGCCAAGCGAGGCGAGTGTGCCGACATGGCATCTGTCGGCTCAGTGGGTGCGTCGCGTCGCGTGCTCGCTCTCACCACCTGTAGCGCGACCGCGTTCTTGATACTTTATCATTATTTTATTTTCTTATCCCCGTGGACAAAACCATACGCTAAAGCTATGTATAGCTGATGTTTTAGCTGCATCATAAGATACAAGTTTTATGAAAATCTGGTCAGAAATAAAGCGTGTATTGATTACCAATTTAAATACATTAAAATTTTAGAGCATGAATTCAAAGTAATATTATTTCCTATAAGACTCTTTGGTACATCTTGTTAGTGTATCTTGCGGCTGCTATATATTTTTTTAATGAATTGTCTGTATGCTTTATAAGTACATACTTTTAATAATAACTATTGTTTTAATATGAGTTGACTTTCATACAATTTAAATTTTAGTCAAGTTTGAAATATTGTAGTCCGTTTACTTACACACAATAAACAAAACAAAACAGCGTCTGCATATGTTTACCTGAAAGAAGTAATAATATAAATTAATACACATCAAAATTTCAATTTCTCAAACGTTATTTGCTACGGATTGTTAACTTATTTACATAGTGTCTTTATTTGACAAAAATCACTGAAACTCAAGTGATAATCAGCATCATAATTATAAATCAACACGAAATACTGCTACGAGTATTCAACGCAATAAAACTACAAATACCACGTTTTGGACAATTTACAGCAAAATAGCGTAGAGCTCTTTTTTATAATTTTCATAAAGTCCAAAAGAAAAATTCTTCATACTCCGAGCGTAGCAATTCCCCAAATGTACCAGGCGGCTATAAACACAAGCAGCTATAGCACATCGCGACACGATACGGGCCGTTATCGCCCCGCCCGGGCGTCACCTTGTCACCGACCCGGTTTAATGGGCCGCTGTGTGCGGCTCGCGACATCTTGATACTTGAATTTATGAATATTGACGTGCTGTGTGTGGCGACTGGCGCGCTTATTTTTATATTTATCGTGTATATAGTGTGTTCATTACTGTAATGTACTAAATTGTTACGTAATTACGTAAGGACGTTTTTTGCTTTACAAGATATTAATATTAAAACTCAAAACTGATGATATTGACACGATTTGGAACGTTTTTATCAAAAAACGATAACAATACAAAATTAAAGCCTAGTCGATATATATTTAATCAATATCTACTTTCTGTCACCTGACACCTCTTCAGTTTAATGGTTAATGCTGTGTAATAAAACCGACAGAGCCTGGGTTTATCTCTAGTAGAAACAAAAATATTCAGTCTGGTAGAGTACAGGATATATTAATTTCCGGTAAAGAAAATTCAGTCCTCAGTCCCGAACCCACGCAATTCAATGGTTATAACTTATACCATATTTGAGGCGTCTCGCTCACGTATTTCATGTTGCAAAAACGTTCGCTATTAAACTCATAACACGACCGCCTAATGATAGAACACATTAGTATACATATACTAGTAATATAAGCATATACTCGCAATATAACTTTCAACGGAGCAGGGAGACAGTGTCATATGTAACATGTACATATTTACCAGACTTGTTACCTCTTTGAATACAAGACGTGAACAAATATAATGAGGAACACGTGAACAATGTGGAGTGTCATTTCAAATGGACAACGCAAATGTATGAAATGCCTGTCTGGTGATTTATACGAATAGTATAGAAATATAGCAGCAATATAATATGAAATAACAGTTTCGTTTTGTCCACAGTTATATAATTTCAATAAAGAGATTTTGTTGGTTTTTGAAGTCTTTTTTGTAACACACATTTTTATACCTAAGTATAGAATTAGCATACGAAATGCAATTATAATAGTAAATACGACATTGCCATAAGAAAAACAATGGAAAGTAATATGATAATAGAGTATGTTACAGACACAATTTGTATAGGCAGAAATGTGTCACGTTTATTGTTGCTCCAAAAATATACTGTCAATCCATTGTCATGGATGATGTCTTTCATTTATGTAATTTATGGAATCCAATTCCTAGTTATGAATACTATCTAGTCAGAAATTCCAAATACATATCTGGTGTGTTTTTGTTCTTTTTGTGTTAAATAAACGTAGTGAATCGAAAAACTTTTTCCTTTTTCCTAATATCGGTTTAAACTCGAGCCCGAAATGTTTTCACACTCTTAGTAAATACAGCGTCCGATGTACCTTAAAATTCTAGTATAATACAGCTCATCGTATATTCACAGAGTAGCTATATAAAAGCAAAGACGCGCCTGAAGCCCATTCCCACAGTGTTATTACCCGCTCCAAATGGCGGTGCGCAGTACGCCAGTGTCGGCTTGTGGGCTGCATAAAAAATGTCTGGCCTGCCGTAACGCCGCCTCTAATGACACGCCACGGCTTCCTGTAGGGCTGTGTGTTGGCGTTTTTGCGTTGATGTATGAATTGTGTTTTTTGTTATGACTTGTTTTTTGTTGGGTTGCTTGGGAATTCTGTTTGCTATGAAGGGTTGAATGGAATGTTCTGTAAGAACTTTAAAGCTAGATTAGCATATAGATTTGCTTACAACTGAATCTCTAATATCAATAACATTAGAGATTCAGTTGATATAATATCAATCGGAAACTATAATAAACTTGAAAACGTTGAAATCAGACAAGCCTTAAATTGCTGATAATATGGAATACTTTAAGAATTTTTGTTTCGATCGTTCGTTGTAGTGCCAATAATTGATCTATTAATCTACAAAACGCACTCATAAATCTCACATTTCAAGTGCAGTTTTCTCTCAACAAAAGATAATCCATTCCCGCACCGCTCTGTGCCATGAGCCATCCATAAAAGGCCAAAAACAAAATGACGTACAGCCCTAACGTTGTGGGTGCGCTCGCCTCCTACATATTTAATTCACCCGGACCGGTTTCTGTCCGGCCACGCTTTGTTATGGCTCTATCGCAGTCTGACTGAGGAATCGTCTATCGCTGGGTGGGTTGAATGCTTAACTCCTACGCTGAATTTGTACACTTTGAATCGTAAAAATTGAGTGCGTAATCTCGCACTTGGCTTTTGTATTTCTGTATTGGCTATCGATCGAAAAACAAAATAATTAATGTAGTAATATACTAATATACGAATCCTAAATGATTTAGATACTTGATAACTTCGGTACTGCAATTAAATGTTAAGAACGTGAATAGTGACAAAGTTTCAGAAAGATGATCGGCCCAGACGAAGTTGCAAGATCCCTTGCGATGCGATGCGATATTTTATAACGACAGCGGCAGACAGAGAAAATTTGAAACCCAAATAGCGACATTAAAATATTATTTCTAGTTATTTTTATCACCAATACATATATTTGGTAACATACTAACTACCAATACTATAAATTATTTAATAATTTATATATTTTAATAATAAGAAATCTTATTGTGTAGTAAAAAAATAATCTGTAAGCGTAGAGCGCTTGGCACATCTTGTATGTTTTCGGCGATAAAGTCCATTTTGTATTAACAAAGGGCAAGTATTAAGCCAAAAAATATAATCTCTGTCACGAACTCGACGGGCTGAAAGAAATCCGCCGAAAACAGTGAATATATTTCGTGAAATATTTAAATTATGGAACGCTTTCGTGCGGTTTATTGACGATTTATACTGTTTTTGAAGTTGAATTTAGTATTAAATTCTCCTATTTGACACGTCGTATTATTTACAAAAAGCGTCGAACTGCTTTATATTTCGATCCACTCCTTGTGAGACCACTTACTCTACGAATAGCTCATATCTTAATTCATAATTCAGAGCACGCCGGTCGCAAAGTGCAAGCGCGCGAAAAAAGCCGGCGAAGCACGGAGGGGGAACGGGGTGGCAGGGTAAATTGTCCATGAGGTGATACTTCGGCAGTTATTAATGCTATGTACATAAGATGCATCGGTTTGTTGATCTCTATAATCTATTGTACAGTTGGTTGCACAATCCGTCAATTGTTCCTATTCATTTGTTTTATTGCGGTTTTTTATCTTCAATTGCTATGATGAATGTTTGAAAACATGTTTGCGGCAACAAAAGTTTAATGAAACAAATGCATATTTCTTAACAGCAGAAAACTTAAAACCAAAAATATTTTTTTCTCTAAACATAAAAAACTTTCAATTGCTAACCCCAGAAGCGATCATAGTTCCACCATAGGACATTAACAGCACGATCAAATCTATTTCTACAATTATTGATCCCAACGGGACCGCACCGCTGAGGGTACGTCCCCACAGATACTGCGAACGAGTCGACAATTATAATGGTTGTAATAAACGGTGCTTTGCGCACATCCTGGGATTTGCTATTTATTGTGCCTTTTATGACCCATACTGTACTTGCTGGATCAACTGTTTTGGAGAGTGGGATGATTATAACTTCGCGTTTACGGAAGAAAATTATTATCTAACACTAACATCAATAACTATAACATACATATTCTATCGTCAAGATATCGTATAAAATGTGAATTGTATATAAAATAGATCATTATACAAATATGAATATGTACAATAAAATACAATTCTAAACTTGACTAAAAGTGCGAAAAATAAAAATGCATTTTAATTTTAAATATAAAGTATTAAAACATGTTGTTCCCTGACACCCTCAGGATGCACCCTTTTCGTGACAGGTCTGTTGCGCGCTTGTTAGCAACTCTACTCAATCTGTTATTATAGAACACTCAAGCAATTTAAAATCTTAACTAAAATGTATTTTTTTATATTATTTGAGAATAATTCCTGAAATAGTATGTAGTTCCAAACTTAGAAACCTACAAAAATAAGATAATCAGAAAAAACATAACACAATATCAGACAATATGGTGAAGACGAATGTCATATATTAATAATCGAATACCTACTTAATTACGAGAAATAAATAAGAACAGGGAAGGCTTTAAGTGAACTTTAGAGATCCTTGAATTTAATAATCATTATTCGAATATTATCGAAAAAATGCTCGAACGTAATAATATTCGCAGTGAACATTATTCATAATCAAACATAGTACGAAATTGATGTGATATTTTTCATTAGATGAAATGTCGTTTATGTCAACTAGGTATTGTCAGCTTTCCGTTGTTTTTCATACAAATGAAAAAATCCTAAGTATCACTATAAAAGTGTAAAAAATGATAATTCCACTTATAAAATGTCGGAGTACTATTCATTTACATAATAATAATAAATCTTGAGCTTAATAAATGCTAACGAGTGGCAGCGCATGCTAGTTTCGCGATCTCGCCATTTCGGTAGCTATTGCAAAATGTCGGACGCTTTTTGGCGGGAGCCGGGAGCGGCAATTTGCAGTTTTGCACAGACTAATAAATAATGCAGTCGTTCGGAAATAGCGTTATTCAATTTTTATATATTTTGACAGATACATTCAAAATTTAAATGTATAGGTAGGTAATGTAATTTTTTGAATTTAGTAGATAGAGATGGATATACCTACCGTGAATGGTGAAATTAATAAGACTTCATATTATGAATTAAAAACCTTGGATTTTTGGTAAAAAAATATTAGCATAAATATTATATTAGAATTAAAAGACAAAATCAATTAAGACCAAAAAGAAATAATATATCCACTTTTTTGTGTTGAAAATAATAAAACACTGGTTGACATTCATAAAATATTTATTCTTCAATAAATCACATCTAATTCTGGCACGTACAACAACAGATAAAATACAATTTAATATTACTTAACATCTAATGTATACTGTTGAGGTATTTTCTATTAAAAAATCACATCTCACGTTTCTACAGTACCTAACTATTCTATCACTGAAAATAAATTCGTAATTTATACATGTAAGTACAGGTAAATAATTAATTAATAAATATTTTCGAAGTAAAATAAATCTTTAATAACTTTTTTTAAACATAACTTTTAAAATTGTTTGACTTGATTAAAAAATAAGCTCGTTTAAGTTTATAATTATTGAACGAACGTAATAAATTTGTAAATAAAAAAGTAAAAAAAAATATACAAAACAAATATAGTTCTATGATTATGTATAAGAAAAAACAAAACACAGCCATACATCGAGATCTAACATCAAACCTTAATTATAGAATTAATTCAAATTGTATACTTTGTTTATTTTCTATTGGCAGATTATTTATTTTTTGTACTTTGGCATTCTTCCGACTATTACTGACTAAACCTATCACATATATAAAACATCTAAAACACATATTTAATATGTATTATGAGCTGGAATATATTATACTCAGAGGTAGATTTTCATTGAGTTACACCTTAGTTACACATCCATTTTTTTAAAAATTCGATTCCGCTGTCAAACGTCAAATCCAAATTTGACGTTACATAGATGATATTTTTTATCTGCATCAGGGACAGACGTAATTGTTTATCCCTGATATACAGCATACGAGACAATTTGACTCGTACCGTAAACGATATTGGCAACATTGCCAAACATATAATACATCGAGCAGTTCTAAAAAACATATTCTAAATGCTCGGTATATGGATGTGTCAATTTAGTCTTCAGGTTCTGAGCCCACAGTATAATCGACTTTTAAATCTCGCTGCATGTCCTCCGGGGACTCATTTCGCATGCCCATTACAGAACGAGCTGCGAATGAGTTTTGGGACATGCTAGACAGGATACCATTCGAGAGAGCCTGCACGGATAATGCCTCTTGCGACGGGCCAGCGTAGCTATATTGTTGGTATACAGCTTGTATGCGAGCCGCATTCACGAGGGTCTGAATTTTTAATTGCGTATCCAATGCGAGGCTCAGCGGCAGCTTTCGTAACTGACTTGCAATCAGTTTTCCAAACATTTCAAATTCATTCTCATTCCCATTTTCGGAATGTTGACTGAGGTCTTGCGGCTCAGAATCGCTCCGGTCGTCGTAGTTCTTTTTTTGTTTTGAGGGCAGCGGGTATATTGTAGCGAGTGAAGTTGTTAGCGGGGTTGCTATGCCAACAGGTGGGTTCAGAAACGGGGCAGTCGTCGATGTAGGTAGGATTCCAAATGGGGAAGATTGATTAAGACCGAATGGCGTACTGGGCCGCGGCGACGGTGTATTTAGGACATAAGGTGTGGAGGACCGGGTCGAGTTGCGGCGTTTACGCGGGCTTTTCTTTTCTGGTGACTTTCGCTCGCTCAGATCTTGCACCGCGTCGCTGTCGTCGCTCATCGCGATTTCCAACAAGCTGTTGTCAACCTGTAACAGAAATGTTTCGCTTCAATGTCGGTATTAACGCGCATGTGTCGTGAATAGAAGCACTTACGGAGCTCGGGGTGACGATCGCCCTCAGAAACCTGTCGGCGTGTTCGAACCACGTGACGCTGGGCCGGTACGCATGCGCGCCGGCCTTCCTTGCGGCGCGGATCTTCTTCAACTCGACACTGTACGATGAACGTATATTTTTTATCTTATTTTTCAACTCCTTTACTGTAACGTCCACTAGATTCAACGTGTTAATTATTTCGACGTATCCCTGTTCGCGTACTTTCTTGTTCTTGTAGTGCTCCGAGACGGGGTTCCAGAGATATTCCCGTTTCTCGTATTCGATGATCATCTGGATGGTGAGGTCTTCGCTCCATTTTGGGTTTGCTAATATCGCAACCATTTTATTTATAACATAGCACGGCTTAAATTTATTGGGATGTTTACGAGCGTTTTGTACTAGGGACACAGAAGAGTGCGGGCGTGTCGCATGCGCGCAGCATACTAAAAGCACGTCGATGGGCCGGTACCCCGCGCGGGGGGACTATTTCGGGAGTAGCCGATACGCAGTCGCGTGCTTTAGAGCGTGCTGTTTCCTCTCGTTCGGGATGCTGGGCTCGAGTGAAAGGGAAGATTTGTGGCCGGTGGGTGGACTCGAGTCGACGCACTTTCGCGAGTCACCTTTTGATTGACTAATTGAGATTGATGAATGATTAATGGTCGTACTGTATGTACACAATTCACATATCGGGATATGATTAACGTTTCACGCTAACACGTTCTTGCGTTAATTGATGTGGGGCTGCTTACGATATTTTTATGAGTTTTAAAAAATAATTTAGAAAATACATAATAATGTAGTAAGTAATATTTTGTAAGAGTACATACGTCCTACCTACTATATAAGTTAAGGTTACGAAATGGATTTCGAAATTTAAATTAAAACATAATATTGAAACATTTAAATTTAAATATCTTAAAGAGATATATATTATTATCTTAAGAGTACAAATTTGAAATTAGAAAAAAGAAATTCAAATTAAAAATTATTTCACCGTCACATATTGTTAAAGACTACAGAATGCAGTCTGCAGAGTGCTAACATCTATTTAATCTATGGCGCGGGCCATTTTCTCAACCGCTCACACATTATCAAGTGAAGCTGCAAGGCGACAATATTATACAGAGATGACCTGCGCTATACCGGCATGGAATGTATAAATTAATATTACCTATATCATTTAGTCACTGCATATTTAAAAAAAAATTGAATTAAATTAAATACTTACCTACGGATAATTATCTTTGAAAATTGTAATAATTGTTTCATTGATTACGTACCTACTGAATTATCAAAATAAATTAACTGCGAAAATATTATATTCACCTGATTTGAAACATTAGATTAAACTATGTATGTGTAAACCCAATATATCTTTTATTTCTGTCTTTCTTTCGTCTATTAACCGATATACAGGGTGTCCCACTGTTGGTATACTAAGCTCAAAGGAGGTTATAGTTTTGCATACGCTGAGTACGTAAAAAATACTTAAAAAATTCCAGACGCATTTTTTTTTCAAATAGATGAAATCTTAAAACTCTATGTGTACACCCCTAACAAGCAACCCGCCCAGCTTTGCCACCAGCACGTGGGCTATCGTTTAAGATTATGTTTTTATAGACAAAATGCTCACATTAGAGAAGCGTTATATGCCGGCTGCGCGAAGCCAGAGAAGAAAACATGGATTTTCAGGAAAAATTTAGCAAAGTTTAAAATTTGTTTTTTAAGTATTTTTTTCATGATCAGTGTATGCAAACCTATAAGTCCCTTCGCGCTTAGTATACCAATAGTGTGACACCCTGTATAAAAGTGAATGTAAAATCATGTATTTTTTTTCTAATACAGTGATATTCATCACAGAATAATCATGAAAGAAGTCACGGGTACTAGTACGTCTATAACCTTCCTAAGCACCGACAACCCCATGTCACCCCTCTTGCACCCTTCGAACCATAATCCTCCATAATTTACATACGTGACGATTTCCACACTCTGATTGATGTGTCATTTTTAAACTTGCTGTATTTTCTGTTTTGATATTTCTAATGTTGAAAATGTTACTTATAAAGCGTTGTAGGTACTGATAAAAAAAGGTTATTCACCGGTTAGATTGTGCTATTAGAATGCTCGATAGGTAAGTGCTGAAGGTGTGTTATTATTTGATTTTTCACACTTTCATACAAAATTGTTTACATAGAAAAATTAAAATTTTTACTTCAAAAAATTTCTTCGTTGATCCTTTCAATTTCAATTATTTAATATTATCTGAAAACAAAATTTTAAGAAGCAAAGCTGTCGAATTACCACGTTTCATAAATGGCGAGGCGAATAAAATGGCGATTAAAACGCAGTGTCTCAAAGATATAAACAGTACTACTGAATTAGTAGTACAAGTCGCGTCAAAGAAAGACAATAAAAGTAAACTTCAGTCAGCAAAGTGGTATAGCGTAATACGTTCGCAGCATCTACCAGTTAACTGATTCTCAGTAACCACGATCAATCGTTGCACACTTCAAACGCAAAACCACGAATTGTACTGGACAAATTGAAATATTAACACCATAAAGACAGAACAACCGTCACGTAGTCGCATTAATAATGAAATACAACGAGTGCTTTTAGCTTCGTTAGTAGTTTGGAAGCGGGCTTGGGTGTAAATTGTTATAATATTACGTTTGAGCTAGTTGCTGGTGCTAGTGATTTATAGTATGCGACTTTTTGCAACTAGACTTTGATAATAGCCCCCGCTTTCTCTATATGATGTATATTTTAAAGAAAGAATACAGCGATTGTTGTTGTATGTTAAAGTTGTTGCTACTTTCTTTCTACCTTCTCGTTTTGATCATCATTTCCTATCCAAGCAGCGATATTTTCGTGAAGCGTATTTATAAAGTACATTATTGATGGAAAATCGCGGATAGTTTGTTCTGAAAGTGTAATACATATTTTCAATCACGGTAACCCCCAGGTACCATTGGAATTTTTATTATTACTTTGATGATCAGTGGCAGAGAAGAAAACACCAACGTATTTGGAAAAGTCGCATCAGGCGCTTCTAATTTACAAAAATACGGTTCACAAATGTGCTTCGACGACAAAGGTTGAAGAATTCTCAACAATAGAGGTGATTATAATGATAAGTGTAGCAAGTTAATGGTGGAAGCGGTAAATTACTGGCCGCGGCGCTTCAAAGGCAGATGCGAACTGTGTAGGGCTGCCTCTCAAGAGTTTCGGTTTTGAGGGAAGGTAAGGAAGGAAGTAGGAACATTTATCACAGCATACATATAGGTAAACATTACTACTTTAAAGTGGAATAATAACTTTTTTCTAGAGTATATTGTGACAATTTTCAATCCATTTGTGGTAGAATAAAAAAACATAGGAGCCTGTTGCCTGCCAGATATATTTCTAAAGGTAAAAAGATTTTTTAAATCTATTGAGTACTTTCAAACAGACAATCGAATTTTTGTTTCTTATTAAATGATTTGTGGGAAATGCCAACCCTAAGAATGTTTGATCTTTAACGCATTTACATGAAACACGTTTTTTGGAGATCAATATTTTCGGCGGCAAATATTAACCAAGTCATATTTGACGGCAAAATCTTTAAAAGATTTTTTCTCTAAAGTCACACAGTCGCAAGAATATTTTTAATGGATTGTATAATCTTGACATAGCCCTTCTATTGAACTAATCAAAACCATATCCGTGTTTTTCTATTACAGTGTTCTTATCTTCTCGTTCTCTCATCTTCAGTGTTTTTTTAACCAATAAATTAAATAAAAAAATATTCTAATGCACAGTGCACTGTAGGTAGGTACTTATACCACAGACTAATAATAATATACTACGTATACAACAGACGGTTCACTCCATACAAAAAAATATGCACTATAAATTTACGCAATTAAAGCGCCAGTGGGGAATAAACGTACTACATGTTCGATTATATCTCTTGGTATTTTGCTTTTAACACACTAGATGGCACGTTAAACACAGACTTGATGTTCTTTTCCTTCCAGAGCCACTAGATGGCACTAATGTAAATATATGTACACGTACCTTTTATTTTCAAGTCTTTGGCGTCACACTTGACAACTGTCAACTGTCAACATAATATTTTGTACAGTGTTGCCAACTCAATGAAATTTCCACTACATCTGGTGGTTTAGCTCCCCCATTTAGCGGACAAATATTGGTTTTAGTGGCTGGTGGATTTTCCTAGTGGTTTAGATGAGTTCAATTAGTGGTAAGGTACGAGTTTCAACCAATAGAAAGATTTACATAAATACTCAAAAAGAACGACTTGAACTATGTGAAACAAGGGTATGATTTTGTGTCATGTTGGTAACAGAACGAACATACGGGAATTCCCCGAAAGTTGTTTGTCTATTGCTTGAATATTTTTGATTATAGACTTTATTACTATTGATCTAAAGTATGATTTGATTCAAAAGGTTATATGTACATTGTACATTCTTTATTTGTGTACAAAAACAATCTGTATAAACAATCAGTCGGTATTGGTAATGCCGCGGCCGCGCGGTAGCCTCTAGCTTGTCGTATTTTAATTAATTTTGTGAAGTAATATAGTTTTACCTTAAAAGGGTTTTACATTAAATATGCCGAAACCACACAAAAATTTCTTTCATAGAAATTTATTCTTCACATACTGAAACTCTAGAAGAAGATTCTTCTGAAGATGATCTTTAAATACATATATTGTAACAAAAATAAAAATTACTTAGTTCAAAATAGATGTTATTTACAAATAACTCGCAAAAAATTCGCCAACGGGCATTCAATATTTACATGTCTCTGGATATTTTTTAGTGTTTTTTCTGGTGGTTTTAAAGACCGATTACTTTAGTGGATTTCTGGTGGGCCACGAGGCTCCAATATGTGGGTTCGAAAAAAAAAGTTGGCAACACTGATTTTGTACCTACTCGGATTTTTAATTAGACAAAGCTGACTCACAGAGTACCTACATTATTATGACTGGTATTTAGTTCAGTTTATTTACGAGATTCTGTCAAAACCAAAACGAGAAGCTTTGTTTGTTTTCGTTTTTAATTGTTGACTAATATTTTAAAAATAAGTGCTAAATATGATTGATGGACTGTGAGGTTATGTAGAATCTACAGGCAGAAAATAAGCTTTATATGGTAAACTGATATTTTCTCTGAACATAAATTTTTACAAACATGATTTTTAATGATTCGTTTCTGGATTTGTAACCCAATATAAGATTGTTTTATTACAGACTTATTGCTTACGTTCGCAATAACAAATTTGTTCAAGAGAGGAGAAGAATTAATCCATCCCAAATGTAAATACGATTCTCCACAAAAACATTGTAGACACAATTATGGATTTATGGATTATGGATTTCTACATTTGCTACTAAGAAGGATATGGGATCATGAAGGATTTCATCTGTTTTAATACCAGTAAAATGGAATGAGCGCCGTGGCCGTGACTGTGTTTGGTACATAAAGAATGACAAACATTCAACTTAAAATTATTATGAGTGCATTACGGGCAAGGGCACAATAAGTTGCCCTTTGACTAAGATGTACTTAATTTTAAGGAACACGAAAATGGATGGCTAGAATAGGTATAATCGCATACATAGTATTTATTTCTAGTCTGTTGTATAAATAATCAAAGACTACAAAATAATTATATAGTGAACTATGTCTTTAATATTAATTCTACAGTTTACAGTGTAGTGTGTAATCTATTGTATGTGTGCGTCTAGAATATATAGTCCTGTTGTTCTACAGTTTAAGCAGTTCAATACAAGCTTACAGTCGAGTCAAGTGTTTCATTAATCACCAACCATTGCATGGCAACCCTGCCAGTTTTGTAAATTGTAGTCTACCTAACCTGACTGTTGGTTTTGATTTGTATCACACAAAGAATACTATACCAAATTTCAAGAAATAAGAATTAAATATTTGATTAACTTTTACTAATATACAGGAGCTTATACATCAAACAAGACCAAAGCAGGGCTTTGGAGAAAGTGTGTATGGACAAAGACCACAATACATATTGTGCGGACAACTGCATGAAAAGCATGCAGTAAGGGACATTAAATAAATAAATAAATAAAACATATTTATTGTCAAGATCACAACACGAGATACATTTATAAACGAAGGAATAACAAAAAGAAATAAAAAGAAAAATAATTAAATAAAAATAATCTTATTCCTAAGAACTGTAATGTGGCAGTGAGTGACCTGACAAATGGAGCCAACTCAGTATATGATGGCAAGGTGATTAATACCTCACCACCACTGATTTTCAGTGACCCCAAGTGACTATTGGAGTTTCAGTCTAGAATTGTATATAATGATAATTTAACATGAGTATATTATGTGAAAGATATATTTCTATTAATATGATAAATACTTATAAATAAAGACATCAGTTAAAACATGATATACATATATATACATATATATATATATATGTATAGGTAGATATAATATCAGTATGTAATTATGTATATACTTAATGTAAATAAATAAAATGAAATTATGTATATGTTACCGGAAATGTATGAAATCAAGGAATTGTATACAAATCCTAGTGGTCTAAGATCCGAATATAAGTCGAAATGCAACGGCGTGATAATAGAATGAGACCAATTTTATAATAAATTAAGTGTATTAAAAATAGTTTGACTGGAAAAATCCTGGACAGGATATTTTTTATTAATTATTAAAAAAAATTATTTTAATATCCTAGTAAATGTATAATCTTCCTTGGAATTATATATAATTCCAATATCGTATTAGGAAATGTATATAAAGTAATTAATGATTTCTGTAATAAAACACGTTGTTATTTTTTTTATTATAGCACTTATTGAGACAATCGGGTAACAGTCTTACCGTAAAATAATAATAATATG
Source organism: Colias eurytheme (assembly GCF_061535395.1). NCBI lineage: Eukaryota > Metazoa > Arthropoda > Insecta > Lepidoptera > Pieridae > Colias > Colias eurytheme. The sequence goes on from NC_143004.1 coordinate 6,915,145, forward strand.
TTCATATTATCTTACTAATTAACATTTCTTAAATCAACTTATATTCAATCAAATCAAATTTTCATTTATTAAAGGGTGCTATTACCGATTTTTAACAAAAAACGCTATTTTACGGTACCATTTTAACTCAAAGCAATTGCACGTGAGAACAAAGTAATATCTTAATTTAAAGATAATATATTCAGATCTACGATCATCTTATAAAAATTGTACGACGTCATACAAAATTGTCGCTGAAATACGATTTTCCCAGCACAATGATCGCATAAAATGCAAAAAATCAAAGACTACAAAATAACCGTGTACCGTTTTAGAGCCCATGCTCTAAAACGGTACAATTTTAAGAAAATTAAAAGCCTAATCTATCTTCTTACCTATAAATTATTGAGGGATATAATATAGTCCTTTATAGATTCTGATAATTTAGATAGATAATGTGACGAATTTAATTTATTTAATTCCGACTGTTTCTCGGAATAACATACCTACATTTACTAAGAATTGCATACAATGCCGGGTTTAATATATTGCCGGTAACATAATATTATGTATGATAATAATTCTTAAAAAAGTATTTTATACATTTCTTAAAAAGCTTCGATATTGTATACAATAATACAATTCATATTCAAATTGTTGTAAAATAGTCCCACTTTTTTAAGTTGGTTGAATACACTAAAATACTTATAAGGATCGTACCTACTAATAAAAGTAACAAAATGAATTTTTTAAAGTTCCCAGTTCTGTATAGTTCTAAAAAACACGAACCTAACCTAACCCACCCCCTTATCCAAACCAAAAAATTCTGATTACGAATTTTCGGCATATTACAAAATGCCGGCCGTTTGTAATTCGGCGGATTATACAATCCGATTGCGACATACATACCCCTCGTCCCGCGTACCTTGACCTTCCAATATCTTAGATGTTTTACATTTCCGACTGTTAGTTAGGAAATGTATGGATTTCCTAGGAAATGTGTACTATAAAATAATTTATTTCACACATTTCCATGCGATTTTAGGAATTACATACATTTCCTGGGAATTTTATACAATGACGGATTACATACATTTCCGTTAACATATACTTACAATGTTTATAATTATAATGATAAATAGGCAGAAAATAACGGTCTATATAATGTTATGTTATATTATAACCAGTAAATAAAATAAATATTTAATTAAAGTTTATGTGTAAACTGTAATTCGATACAAATGCAGGGTTAGAACAGGATTTTAAAATATGTCTCCGGTATTGGAAACGAAAATTATTAATATTTGTCAAACTGGTTAAATGGTGGTGGAATGTTGTTCCAACACTTATGGCTCTTTCAATTTATGCGTTTCGTATCGGACCGCTAGTCGCTACAGTGCCGAAGCTGTGCGTTTGTCGTACGGCGCACGGCCGGTCGTTTGTTTTCATACAAAATGCACGGTGCGGCAACAGCGCGGCGTCCGTACCGCGAACGCTCGACAGCAGGACGGCAATCTACAGATCACCCATATTTGGCAATCTCGCTTCACCTAATGGCCTTGTCTGTTCAAGCCGAAATGAATTAATTACCTACTGCAAAAATTAAATAATTTAGATTACCTGGAAAAGACAAGGAAAATAAACTTTAAACAAGTGTTCGACCGATTATTACCAAGTAGGTAAATAAATTAATGACAAGACAAGGTAATTAATGCTAATAATTTCCTAAAGAAAACATTTTTTTCAAAATTTTCACATAATAGGTACTAGTAGGTACCTAACTAGACTCAAAAGTTTATGATAAGTCAATGAATGATAAATAGAATAGGTATGTTTAAGTAAAATGAAGTAGTTTATTTTACAATAAATTAATCTTATAAATTACCAACTTTCATTCTACGGCTTCAACCGTGTGCCTTATTTAATCCCTGTTCCTACACCTTGAATCCTATTTATGCAACAAAATTGAGATGTCCTTTTTCAACGTAGGTATGTACCGTGTATGTATATCGAAATTTCCGTCAAAATCGGTTCAGATGGTTCAGACGCGTGCGGGAATACCTATTTTCTCGTGGTCCCACTATTTTCTATTTTGTCCTACTATGACGGAGTAACTTTCGTATTTATCTACAAAACAGAAATGATTTGATTGTTTGTTTGTTTGTATTGAATAGGATCCGAAACTACTGGATTGATTTGAAAAATTATTTCACCATTCGAAGCAAAAATTATACCTACCTGATGAACATAGGCTACTTTTTATAACGGGAAAATACTTCATTCTTATGGGAATCGATGTCGAAATATTTAATTTTAGGCGCATAAAGAAAAAAAACGCAAAGGATCATTCAAAACCTTTTCTACGGTTTAAATCTCAAAACTTTTTGGTTCATACTTCATATAAAGGTAATCTGATAGGATTATTTAGAAAATAAAACAAGATGACGTAGGTAGGTATTTAACTTTAGTTTCGATTTATTATCATTATGATGATTTCTTGATATTCTTAACGACGCGGTTGGCGCAGAGGTAAAGTAACTGCCTACTGTGCTGACGGTCGCGGGTTCGATCCCCGGTCAGGGCAAATATTTGTGTGATGAACTTGATTATTTGTTTTTGGGTCTGGGTGTTATCTATATATGTATTTATAAAATATTAAATTATATTTATCGTCGTCTAGTACCCACAACATAAGCCTTAATTGAGATTACTGTGGGACTAGGTCGATTTGTGTAATATTGTCCTTTAATATTTATTTATAATTTATATACTTATAATTAAATGTGACTAGAAATAATATACTTACTACGGTTTAAGTATAGGTTGTATTATGTATATTATTTTGTAATGAGATCTTGCAATCAAATATTCACACAATCTCGCAAGTTTTCCGACAATTCATTTTTCGTATGAAAACGATCAATACACTAGGTACCTACCTAATATAAGCCGCTACAGGAACGCAGTTAGTAATAATTAATAACGGCTTTAACCCATTTACAATATTTTTTATAGGTACTGCAAAGGCAATGAGGTTATGTATTAAAAACGTAGTATATTATTATTAGTCTGTGGTCTGTGATATTATTATTAATAGTCTGTGTTAAAAACGTGAAAAGTAACGTAAAAACGTCTTAGTGCCATCTAGTATTCGTTTAGCATCGCCAAATCGGAGGAGAATAACTTGTTTATAGTAGTTTCATGAGATGGCGTTGTTTTGAATATAAACTTTTCTGTAAAATTAGTTAAAATCGAGTGAAAATTAAATTAAATAGGTAGGTTCCATTTACAAAAGTATGTAAAAAATTATAAAAAGCAATGAAATTGCAATTAAATCTAATTTTATTTTTTGCTGGTTAAAATGATACACTTAGCGGCATCTATTAGTAGACGGATGGCATTAATCGTCTTTTGTATGTAGTGCACCAGACATGCTTATACGAATTTTTTGAATTTATTCTTAGAATCAATTTTAATCTCTTACAATCAACAAATCAATACAAGATAGTTTATTTTTATATTTGCTAGACCTTTACGAATTTATTAATTCCACTGCAGCTAATAATGAAAAATCGATATCCAAACTGAGCATCAGGAATACACAATATCGTCTGTCATACGTATTTAACACTAAGTGACTTGGTTATTTGATATTAGCCTCTGTACCTATGTCATCAAGGTTTACTTTCGTATATCGTAAAATTCGCGAAACGACATCGCAGTTAGTACCGAGTGTGAAGTGTACCACTTGGCCTCGGTGTCCCCTTTTCGGGAATGGGGCAGATGCACACATCTGTTTCAGTTATCGATTTAATTATGGTGCAAGTAGGTGATCAATCCCAGGACTATGTACTATGTAGGGACAAATACTTATTAGTTATTAGTTTAGGTCTAATGTCGCACTTCTTTAAATATGTATATTTTACATAATACTAGCGGTCCGCCCCGGCTTCGCCCGTGGTACATGTGAAAAATAGATGTTGGCCGATTCTCAGACTTACCCGATATGCACAGAAAATTTCATGAGAATCGGTCCACCCGTTTCGGAGGAGTACTTATGCAGACTAACATTGTGACACGAGAATTTTATATACATATATATAAGATTATTGCTCACAAAAAAAACATGCATATTTATATCTACTATGACTATGTGTTTTGTCACAAGATGCTTTCTAACACAATTGAAACAAGGAAATTAAAGCTTTCCTATTTCAATGCGAACCGACGCAAATAGAAAACCCTATCCTACTAGGTACGATGAATAAATAGATAGATCTGGATTTGATGATATCTGGCACAAGGATAGATAATTATAGTCAAAACACTTTTCATATTTTTGTGCCACGTAAAAGCAGTATATACCTGTATGTATAAAGTTTTGTGAAAAAAACATTTCGTCAAGAACACGAGGCAAAAGTACTGCTACTTGGCCATTACCCACTTGAAGTTTTGAACAATACAGACCACTTCGCAGTCAACTTGTCCACACTCGACTGTTTGAGGACGGCTAGCTTTGATAATTTATGTTTCACTAGACTTTGGACGCGTTTTTTGCGGGAAATACTGTTCTTTTTCTTTAGAATATTCTTTAAGATTTAATCTTCAAATCATGATAACATGATGTCTTATAGCAGCATGCTTTACTTCCAGTGTAAGTGAGGGCGCTAGACGATCTATATGGCGCTGTCATTTTTCAACAGTGGCAAATCAACAAAAATTGACTATTTTCAACCAAAGAGTATAAGCGTAGGTACTGAATCAATCAATATATTATTATTTATTAAATGCATTAACAGAATTAAATTTTTAAGTTGTAAATACATATCATGTACGTTAATTAACGTTTAAAATTTTTAGATAAATAACAGTTATTATTATTATATTGTTAATTGATTTGTTGATTTGCCATACTTTTTTACATGTGTACATTATAAGTTTATAACTACATAATATACGTTGCTAATAAGGGCGATATTATTATTCGAGGGGACGATAGTTACTTGTAAAACTAACAGTTTTACAAGTAGGTATCGTCCGTCAGAATTTATCGTTTTTTTTTCATATCAATCAAGCTTCAAATTCAACACTTTATTAATCTCACAAAATATATACATATAAATTATAAAGTATCAAGGCAACAGAAGCGCAGTATAAGCCATCATCCCATCGGTCGACAAGCGAGGCGCGGCCCGGGGCACATTGCCCGAGCACTTACAACTTTAGATATCTATACTTCTATACCGTCTACTCACTACTGTCGCTATCTACCTAGACACGTACCGATTACAATACTCCGGCCGTACATGACTCGTAACTTACACCTCGTGTTTATGCGTGCCTGGTGGCTCTCTGTACAATTATTAAACAATTTACGACCGTTCGATTCATTAATTATTGTGATTATTATAAAAAATTAACATGAATTTGCATTCTTTCGATTGTTCGTATAATAATTTGGCTAACAGGTAAACTAGGGACCTATTACTTAAAGCTTGAGAAACTTAATTAGGATGAGGAGGGAAGACCGGACTAAAAAAACGCAATAAAAAAAAAAACTTCTTTGTCAAATTTTTTGAGGAATTTCCTGACTCAATCATTGATGCTCAATGTATGGACGTAAGTCCGGATGTTTTCCTAATGTTAACATTATTATTAAACGCATAAAAGTGAAGATACTACATAGTCCGATCTTCGGCCGAACTGTTATTTTCTTCACTATGGTAAGTCGAAAAAAGTCTGCTTTTTAGGCTCTAAATTTGCTTAGATAGATAGCATCTACGCAAACCAAAAAATTAGGGGTTAAACAATATTTTTTTGTCATCAATTTACAGTTGACCGCAACAGAAAAACGACGTCAAATCATGAGAAATAAAATAAAAAATACAGTACGTATAAAATTTTCGGCATATGCGTCCGATCTTAGGCGACCCAACCTTAAATCAAGGACTGATTTGTGTAAGTTATTCAAGGATTTGTCCAACAAGTTTAGTCGCTTAATACAAGAAGCAATCAATAATCCTATAAGGTAATGGTCTACTGAAAAACCAGCAGTTAGCCTAGGGCTTTATCGTGAGAAAATAATCCGACAGAGTTGGAGTCCCTTTATCGTCCGGAAAGGGACATTTCCGCGAAAGGAAGCAACTCCCTGTCGGATTATGGCCGCCTGGTACTCGACAGTTCTATCGTTCATTCCTGTTATCCTGGTTTAACTAGTCCGAATTAGTTTTCTTTGAAGGTACTTAACAACTTTTACTTGCTAATTAATAGTAACGAGAAATTATTACCAAAACAAGTAATTTCGATACTTATTTCTTATTAATTCTAATAATATTTAACATAATAAAGGACAGGTTATCCGATATTTTTTTAGAAAACAAGAAATTAGGTAAACTAGATTCAATTTAAAACCAATTGGTCGCGATATAAACAAGCAATTGCCAGAAATATATTTTAATTTTGTACTTTATGTATTTCAATACCACTGCATAACCATCTAACAGCTCTATGAAAGACTGATACGAACTAGTAATAATAACAAGTTTACCGTTCAATATATAGTAATACGTATTTACTGTTACTGTTGCACTGGCCAAAATGCACATCGAAATTCATTCAATTCACAGTGACAATGTAACAATAATCTTTCACAGTACCTAGTTTTATTTATACTATAGTGAAAACAAGGCAAAAGAGTTAATTCCAGTACGCTAGGGAGGTATTAATCAAAATTAAAAGTGGATTAGGTGAGCGCGGTTTTACGGAATAATTTTAAGGGACTAAGCCCTGAAATATTACATTGTAAGAGTTAGCGGTCATTTGTGTTTGTAGCAATGCTGATGTTCGAGACTAGCTTACCACCTGGCTTGACTCGGGAATCCAAAAATAATACGTTAATAAATTGCATATCAATAACTGGCAGAATAATATTTTACAATCAAAAAGGTATAAACGAAAACGTTGTTAGATGTTTTAGTTCAAATTTGAACATTAGAAATAGGTTCTTAAAATGAGTGATTTTTCTTTCTAGACTACATATTAGAGCAACAAAATTAGCACAAAATCATACAATCTCCAAATGCATATTCGCTCACATTACCCCATATCCATTTCAGCAGATTCCCATATCCCGGGACGAGAGACCCGCGGGCGAGTCGAGTATTATTTTATGTAAATCATAATCCTGGATGAAACGACAACAGTACCATATTTTTAACGTGTTTTTCTTACGGTTAAATCTGCCGCAAAAATATAGGGCGCTGGTGTATGGACCAGATATCTGAGACCTCGTAGGATGAAAAAATGAAAAAATATGGAATTCATCATAAGAGACTAGCATTGCTTAGTTACACATGTTACAGTACACAATTATGTAGTACAATATGTGTAATTACATATCTACTATTAGTGTAAAAAATGTAAAAAAAAATCCGCCGTTGTTTCATATCTTCAATATAAAAAATACGATTGAAATATTTTTTATACATTTTTTTATTATTTTTAACACTGTAATGAAAAACTATAATATGTTAACCGCAACTTTGTGTTGAACATATCGTTTTATTGTTGTGTCTTCGCCTCCCGTCATCACAAGGAGATAAAAATATAAAACCTGTTTTATGAATAACCATGTATAGAATAAAAAAATCGGTCTACGGTAGCTTTACAACATTAATTAAGCCCACTAATGCTTAAATTTAGTCAGTATCTTATTTTCATTATTAATAAAAAAAAATCTCCAAAAAACGTTTTAACAAATTTTAAAATTTAATCTAGTAAAGTGACAATGGAACAATCGATATCGATGTTACTGAAAACAGAATAAATTCAAATTTAGAACGCTCGCAGTGCACGTTAAAGCGGCAGTCGGCACGTTCGCCATTTTATGTCGCGTTTTTACGATGTAGCCGATAACGTTTACGAGGCGCGTTGAGTGGCGTCGCCACGGCTCGCCCCGACTGATTGCATGTGAGGGGAGCTAGTGATGTGATAAAAACACTTTTAAACATAAAAACATTAATCTCGGTGGCCGATAAAAACTCAATTTTTTAACTTTATTTATGACTATAGTTATGTATGTATAGAATATGCTATAAATAACGACAATCACTGAATACTGTGAATAAATATTTTGCAAAAAACATATTTAATAAAAAAAACTGCACTGTTCATAAAGTGAGTCTCTCTTGTGCTAAAATAAATATTTGTATCTAATGTAATTGATATAAATTATAAATATGTACTTATATAAAGAAAAAAGTTTCTTCTCTCCAATACAGCACTCATTATAATTAACATAGTAAAAAGATAAATACAACAATAATCTCCTATCAATTCTAAATCAAACGTTTCTCTATACGTTGAAAATATGAAAACAGTAAGGCTTATTAAAATAAAAACTATCGATATCTCACGTCCAAGTGCATCACTAGCTCGTAGTCAAGAATACCCCGCAGTCGAAGACATCTCCGACCGCATTCAATACGCTTCACCGAGCTTTTTGAAATATATTCCTTTGACGTTACGGCACATCTATTATTGGTCTGATGTCCAAGTCTACTATATATATTTAAGTAGTAATGTAAATTTCATTATAATATACTTGAAGTCAATGTTCTTCTTGAAGTAATAATTCAAAGTATATGTCGGCGAAAGGTGTAGAATGTGGGCGTTGCGTTGGGTAATCGAGCAAAGAAACACCTCTAACTCAAACATTTCTTTATTTACCACCGATTCGGAAAGCAGTATCTACAGAGAAGAACCGGCAAGAAACTCCATAGTTGCTCTTTTTTAATCATGTCAGTTTTACAATACAGTCGTTTCTTAATACAATCACTTGGTATTACAATTATGACCACTAATAAAATAAATATCACAAATAAGCTATAGTAAGCTCGTAATAGATGTGCACTCGGCAACGGTCGGCGAACGAATGACCCGAGTCGTGCGCGCGCGCTGCTTTTTATCGGTTCGCCGTTCGTTATTTTTCAAAAGCTTCGACGGTGGCGCCGTCACGGCCATTCTGACATACGCTCGTCCTCGAGCGACTTCTGAACACCTGGGAACAAGACAATTAAAACAATGTGCTGGTCCGGCAAGCCCCTTCAGCAACCGTGCTAGTCCGGAAATCTCTCCAGATTTCCCTCTAGCGTGCCAGTCCGGAAATCTCTCCAGATTTCCCTCTAGCGTGCTAGACCGGATCTGCAATCCCTATAGCCGAGTTATTGGACCGGACTCCCTTCAATAACTCGCTCTCTCTCTTTTTTTTTGCACCTTTCTTTTTGCTCTCCTTTTTTTTGCATCATTCTTTTTGCATCATTCTTTTTGCATCATTCTTTTTTGCATCATTCTTTTTGCATCATTCTTTTTGCATCATTTTTTTTTGCATCATATTTTTGCATCATTTTTTTTGCATAATAATTTTGTTTGCATAAATTTTTTTTGCATAATTTTTTTTAAGGATTATTTTTTTTCCTTTTCTTTTTTTTTTACACAACAATATTAAATCCAAACTCACGACTCTCTCCACTCTCTCCACTCCTCGGCCATACTGACAATCGTACGTCCTCGTACGTCCCTTCTCGTATTACAGCACTACGGTATTTCATCCCGGGATTAGACAACTATACCGCTCGGCCATACTGACCTTACAGAACACCAACAACATCCACATAACATAGACACGACGCTCGCTCACCACAAATGAAGGCTCAACTACCGTGGACTGCAAACCAGATAGCACGCACAATTCCTGCAATGAAATCATTACCGTTACAATAATCCACGTTACAAACTTTTACTTTACACAAGTTATCTCCGATACAGTCATACTTGCGTCCTCGTACGCCATAATATCTCACACTACATTACTACGATAATTCATTTTCATTTTTTTTGTCAAAATAACATCCATCCTGCCTCAGCCTACACTGCCCCGATCCTACTGACCGGTCAGAACACACATGTTTTATCCTGGACCTCATGCCAGATAGCATATCACTTTCTTCTAATAAACGACATTACCGTAGTAATATTGGAATATTACGTAAATGTGTGTTGTGTGGACACAACACACATTTACTTCGTACAGCGTACGAGTAAACAGATGTCAGTATGCTACTGGTCAACTATGAAAACTGAAAACAGAGTGTTGCCGCAGCAAATCAGTAAAACGGTACGCGACCGTATCCTCAACGTTTGCGCTGCGTCATCCTGGCATCGCGTCATCGAGCCGTACCATTGGCCGCTGATGATGCTACGTTGCTCCATATGCTACGCAACCGCTGCGTAGTACTGTTAACTGCCTCGCTTCTAAACGCTGTGTCGTAAAACACTCTCTGTAATTTAGCTAATTAAAATCAATCTGACATTACCTGTCGTTAATTATGATCATTGACTATAGCGCAAAAATTACAATATCTAAAAAGTTTAAAACGAATAATTCGTAACTTAACCGCAAAAAAACACACAAAATTTCGACTAACTCAAAAAGTGGCAAAAGCTTGTTCTCAAATGTGGTTAAAATTCCTTAACGGTATGTTAACTTTTGAAAACTCAACTTAAAACAATTGATAAGTGTAGGCTTAAACTCATCTGTGAATCTCATATCGAACGGTAAAAGGGCTGAGCTAAATTTTAGTTTTAACGTAAATAAGAATGTACTGCTCAACAACTACTGTACAACTACCTAATTGATGTATTCAGTTGATGTCAAACTGCAGCTAGTCACAAAAACTATTATCAAGGAATTACATTAAATGCACACAATGTAAATCGATTATACTATCGAATACTCCACGTTTAGGATTTGCGTTCTTATATTTTGAAGCTACAAAATAACCTTCAGAAAACCTGGATGGATTTTTTTTTTCTTTTCTCTATTCAATTAAACAGACATTATATTCTGACGACAGTATGTAAACTGTAAATGCGCGATTAACCTTGAGATTATTTTCGGTTATTATCTTTTTTTTTTTAAACTATCGTAATATTTAACGGACCCTTACGTTGATGGGATAGTTAAGAGTTTTTTTTTTCTTTTTTTTTTTTTTAAAGCAATCAAATTACATACTAAAACCGAATCTAGACCCGTACTCCAATCATAACGTTTATCTTACGCCAGATGTTTATTTGAACACACGATAATTATCTGTGACATTGTATTATGAACTGCCTAAATAGGGCCTTAATAAATTTTCTAAGTAAAAATTCAAAACGAAATGCCTCGATTTATCTTTCATTCGATCAAACTAAGTCTGCCACATTTCATAAAACTGCATATTGTAAAAACTGTATACTGTGAATTGTTCACGACTAAATATTTTTTTTTATTTATTTTTTTTTTATAAAGAAATGACCTCAAATATCACCCTAAATAAAACCTACGAAAAGTTTATTAAACCTCTAAGCACTAGTTAACGCATTGCTTTTCGTTTTTAATCGAATGGCAATAAGGCTGTCTTTGTGTAGCAATTAATTGCTATTTGTCAAGGGTATAGTCTAAATAAAAACTAACGCAGGTAGTTCAAGAAATGAATGCGGGTAGTCAAGAAACTAACGCGGGTAGTTAAGAAACTAATTTAAAAGTAATTCGCATACTGTTTTTTTGTTCCGATACACGGACAAGTGAATGTTTATTGTTTACGTTCGATTGAAGTATCTGGATGCAGTGTACAAATTATTGCGCTTTCTTTCTTTAGTGTTAGCTCACAAACTAACCAACATTAAAGCAAGTCGTTACTTAATTCATCTTGAAGTCAGTGCTTACGCCGCGAAGTGTCTTTTTTTTTTTAAATAACGTGAATTACCTACTCAAGTAAACGTGTCCCTGAATAAGTGAAATACAAGTCACACGACCTAGGTACTGATAATAATTTATCACTGCGTAACTAAGATGGGCTAAATGTAATGGAATAAGATTTAACTAACTACAAAACCGTAAAGCAATATCGCACGGCCTAATAATAACATCACTGCGTGAATAAGTCGAGTTAAATGCAATAAGATTTAACTATACACTGGTCTTGTAGGTTACAACTTTTAACAAAATCTGTACGGCCTGTAAATCAGCGCTGTTTTTATGCAGCATTTAGCCGAGGCTGTGACGATTTTCCTCAATTAATTTTAAGATAAATTTTGTTTTTGACAATAAATTTCTTTTTCTTTCAAATAAGTTACTACATTTTAAAAACCTTACTTTCTTTATCTAATTGCACACTCAAAGTGAAATGTTATCTACTGACCGATTTCTTGCAAGAGAACATCAGAAACATAGTAATAAAAATAGTACGACTGACCAGATTCACCAGCACTTAGCCTCATACATGTGCCGAGTGGCAGCTGCCAACGCGTCGTTTCATTACACCATAACCCTCCTCTGCCGTGAACCACACGGCTTGTAGGCGCACCGCCCGCGCCACTGCTACTGCGATAACGCTGCGATGCCAGACTTGTGAAGTCATGATGAAGCGCTGCTCCCGATGATACGGGGTCCATACGAGCACATAACGAGCTCTCCCTTTGTCACCGGCTACTCAGTGACACGTATGCTCGTAGAACTGTAGGATGCCTCTTCCCGTTGAAACTGGATCGAAGTGCCACGTGGTTGCGGCATTTTGTCTTTTAATCAGCGCACGCATTAATTATATCCAGGTTATCGCCACGTGCTTTCTCATTTGCTCGATTTGATCCCAATTCTGATGTCGGCGAAAGGTGTAGAATGTGGGCGTTGCGTTGGGTAATCGAGCAAAGAAACACCTCTAACTCAAACATTTCTTTATTTACCACCGATTCGGAAAGCAGTATCTACAGAGAAGAACCGGCAAGAAACTCCATAGTTGCTCTTTTTTAATCATGTCAGTTTTACAATACAGTCGTTTCTTAATACAATCACTTGGTATTACAATTATGACCACTAATAAAATAAATATCACAAATAAGCTATAGTAAGCTCGTAATAGATGTGCACTCGGCAACGGTCGGCGAACGAATGACCCGAGTCGTGCGCGCGCGCTGCTTTTTATCGGTTCGCCGTTCGTTATTTTTCAAAAGCTTCGACGGTGGCGCCGTCATATACATTTCAATATATTATTCTATTATTAAGTGTTTTAAAAATTAGTCAAACTAAAATATATTGTGAATGCGTAAAAACCTTAAATACGGGAAGACGTATGGATATCGGAATATCGTTTAAAACGTCTTCTCTAAAAAGTACGAAATAATGTTTCTTTGCAGTCTTTCCAGATAGAAATAAACGCTCATGATGCATTTGGGACATAAACATTTTAATGTTTTCAATACATGTATTTAAAAATGAAAAGAATTACCATCTTCACTTTATTTCGTTCATATGCTTACTAAATGACAATAATAAGATAAATGAATAAGACTATCTATTTTAAGGCATTTAACCTTGCATGTTTATCTGCTAAAAGTTCTTCATTGTGTAAATATAAATCAAACCTTAATGCATGAACGGGACACTTGTCACTACGTATATAACTACATCATGCCCTACTTACGCCTAAATTACGGAACCTGACCTAACGTACTTACATATTCTCAACTCAAACACACTGCGTAAACCGTGCTAAACTAGCCCCATTACAAGGAAAACGGATTCTATTTACCCATTAACAAGGGCTTTATATACTTCAGTACTCCACTTGTCACTTGCTTGACTTCTAAGCCAGTAGACTAAGCACGTCACCGGCCTATCCGTGACACGCGAACGGCAATTTCACAAGCTTCGAAGTGTACTCGTAATGAGCTTGGAAAAATAACTCCTTTTTGTTTCCAGCGCCTTGTTAAAACATTTTCGCGAAGCAGGAACGCATATGATTTTTGTTTGAAACATGCAATGTTTTTCTTGTAACTAAGATAACTCATTCGATTTTTTCTTCGGTAATGTTGAACCTTTTAGGAAAATCTAAATTTAAAATGTTATCATATGCTAGACTGTACTATAAAGTGAGAGAACAATAACGTAACCCAACTCTTAACTTCTGATTTGCCTGAACTGACAAATGATAATTTAAAACCCAGCACTCCTATCGACACAAGTAATCCAACAGTCGATAAATCACCATCGCATCACTACAGTATCCGTGACACGACGACATCGTATTTCATGCGGACGGCGCGCCTCTCGAAATACGCCGCGGCAACAGTAATGAGCGGGCCTTTTGATAGGGCACCTACTAGGTGGTTATAGCAGCCTGGTACTTTGAAAGAAGTACAGTTAATTGTTACAAACGGTTAATTTTAACTGACTCCGGTTTAACTAAGGTTAAAAATGTTAAAATCTATTCATCCGAAAACTTTTTTTATTATAAAATTTCAAGTTACATTTTTCGACGTTTGGCCCTCTTCAGTTTTTCGCTTTTATTTAATTCTCAACTGAAGCAAAAACTTACTATCACTGTAATTAGAACCAGTCCATATTGATGCAGGATTGCAGGATTTTTGGTCTGAATAATGAACGCTAACATACCTAATATAAAAATAGTAAAATCAGGATCATCATATTGGAAATTTATTTGTAAATTAAACATAATTATCCAACCTATCGTTTAATTCCTATACCTACTTAAAATTTATTTCTCAAATTGAATTCTATCAAAATGCAACTGCTGTATTTTGCACGCCTCATAAGCGAAGCGTTGAGGTGGGTACTACTGTCACTTCGCGCAAAACATCTGATTTTTCAAACTTAAAATGTCTTTATGTATCATACATTGCACTTGTAAGATAATACATACACACACATATTAAGAAAAAACACTATTTTTAACGTTCATGATATTTTTGATGTCATTTTTGTTATTTAAACTAGTTAAAAAACAGTTTAAAAAAGTTCTGTCTTGGACGTCCGTGTGTCTGTATGTGCGGATCCTTTTTCTTGTTAACACGATAGCGACCGAAATACTTTACTAATCGAGTCTTTTTTTTTCTCTTACGCTTGAGTATGCTCAGGAATAGAACCCTTTCATTTTTCAGGGTCTGATTCGATGTGGTTTAATTGTTATTAAATAAACAAAAATAATAATTAATAAATATTTATAAAAAAAAATTATGAGGCGTGCACTTTTGGATTTTCCAAATTATTTATTTTTTATTTTTATTTGGAACTAGCTTTCCGCCAGTTGCTTCGCCCGCGTGTTAAAACTAGTTTCAGTTTCTGTGAGATTTCCACGATAAAACCTATCCTATGTCCTCCTCCAAACCAGAGAAGACCTTTCACGTAACTAATCGACGTTTGACTTTAATTAATACAAAAACACATTCGGCAAACGGTTCAAATAATAACTTTTTTCCGTTTCACTTCATTCGAAATTCAAACAAAACCCCGGCCCTGCCAAATTCAAATTCGAAAAGCATTCGAAGTAAGATCGGCCCTGTACGCTCGCTATAATTATAGATATAAAGCTGTGTGCACAACGCGGTAGCGTCGGATGTATAAAGTGGCGCGCCGGTGGCCGCATGACATAGCTATAACTCCCGGCATGACAAACAGCCGCCGCCCGGCTATGGAGATGCCTTATTGTTTTTTTTTTGCCAAGTGTTGGCCCGCAATGTTGAACAAATGTTTTGTAGCGGATACATATTTTGAGATGTTGCAGGACGTGTGTTGAGAAAATTGTATGAATGTATCGGAACGGGGTTTTGATTTTTGAATTTATATTCATAGTTTATGTAATGCGTAATTCGTTTAATTTGAAGAAATTAGTACATACTTTCTACATTCTATTCGTTATAAAAAATACGCTCTCTTCTATTATACAACCAGAACTAATTGTTCTGGGGAGTTGTATAATAGAAGAGAGCGTATTTTTACAAAAAAAAATATTAATATTTCTGGTATAGAGAATATTTCTAAGTTATTGGTAAAGTGACATTACATAAAATAAATAATAATGTACTATACATAGTAGCTATCTTTTATGTACAATAATGACAATGGTGACAATAGTTGCACAGGCGACGTTGCTGCTTTAACATTTTTCTATCCATAACTACAAGCTCCTTCAAAACGCAACTGCAAAATACTTGGAGCTAATTCTAAAAATAAGAAGCAACACGACTCCACGCCTCCATTCATCCACACCCGACACCGGGGGCGCCGTCGGTAAAGCGCGATACGGGCTCGCCTCGGGCGGCGCGAACCAATTACCCGCTCGCTCCCCACCCCACCTCCCTGTAGTGAACGATCTCTTGATACCGCTGCGCCCCTGGTACTCTGCCGCCGGGAGAACGCCCGCAATGCGAAAGGGCTTTTGTCGGTCCGTCTGTTACGTTTGACTTGTTTGAACGATGACAGGTTAAGGATTTTGGTGACATGTTTTTATAGTTAAAAGAATCATGATTGTTTTTTGACGTTCCAACTGACAGGAGATAATATAAGAAATCATAACGAAAAAGACTGAAAGAATAGGAATCGTTTTGGTAATATAGTAAGTTACCTAAAAATTACTATATCCGGATATTTTAGCAAATTCAACACAAATATTATCTTCTCATGACTTATCTATTTCATGATACTTTCAAATAATTTCAAAAAACGAATGCCGTTGTATGAACTAAGTTTATTCCGTGCTTATTTTGTAAAATCATCTCGTCAAAAGAATGAAAAAGTACTCACACATACTCTCATATCTCAATACAGTAACATAATAGGTATTGCACGCCTCATAAGCGAAGCGTTGAGGTGGGTACTACCATGTCTGGTGCACTACATACAAAAGACGATTAATGCCATCCGTCTACTAATAGATGCCGCTAAGTGTATCATTTTAACCAGCAAAAAATAAAATTAGATTTAATTGCAATTTCATTGCTTTTTATAATTTTTTACATACTTTTGTAAATGGAACCTACCTATTTAATTTAATTTTCACTCGATTTTAACTAATTTTACAGAAAAGTTTATATTCAAAACAACGCCATCTCATGAAACTACTATAAACAAGTTATTCTCCTCCGATTTGGCGATGCTAAACGAATACTAGATGGCACTAAGACGTTTTTACGTTACTTTTCACGTTTTTAACACAGACTATTAATAATAATATCACAGACCACAGACTAATAATAATATACTACGTTTTTAATACATAACCTCATTGCCTTTGCAGTACCTATAAAAAATATTGTAAATGGGTTAAAGCCGTTATTAATTATTACTAACTGCGTTCCTGTAGCGGCTTATATTAGGTAGGTACCTAGTGTATTGATCGTTTTCATACGAAAAATGAATTGTCGGAAAACTTGCGAGATTGTGTGAATATTTGATTGCAAGATCTCATTACAAAATAATATACATAATACAACCTATACTTAAACCGTAGTAAGTATATTATTTCTAGTCACATTTAATTATAAGTATATAAATTATAAATAAATATTAAAGGACAATATTACACAAATCGACCTAGTCCCACAGTAATCTCAATTAAGGCTTATGTTGTGGGTACTAGACGACGATAAATATAATTTAATATTTTATAAATACATATATAGATAACACCCAGACCCAAAAACAAATAATCAAGTTCATCACACAAATATTTGCCCTGACCGGGGATCGAACCCGCGACCGTCAGCACAGTAGGCAGTTACTTTACCTCTGCGCCAACCGCGTCGTTAAGAATATCAAGAAATCATCATAATGATAATAAATCGAAACTAAAGTTAAATACCTACCTACGTCATCTTGTTTTATTTTCTAAATAATCCTATCAGATTACCTTTATATGAAGTATGAACCAAAAAGTTTTGAGATTTAAACCGTAGAAAAGGTTTTGAATGATCCTTTGCGTTTTTTTTCTTTATGCGCCTAAAATTAAATATTTCGACATCGATTCCCATAAGAATGAAGTATTTTCCCGTTATAAAAAGTAGCCTATGTTCATCAGGTAGGTATAATTTTTGCTTCGAATGGTGAAATAATTTTTCAAATCAATCCAGTAGTTTCGGATCCTATTCAATACAAACAAACAAACAATCAAATCATTTCTGTTTTGTAGATAAATACGAAAGTTACTCCGTCATAGTAGGACAAAATAGAAAATAGTGGGACCACGAGAAAATAGGTATTCCCGCACGCGTCTGAACCATCTGAACCGATTTTGACGGAAATTTCGATATACATACACGGTACATACCTACGTTGAAAAAGGACATCTCAATTTTGTTGCATAAATAGGATTCAAGGTGTAGGAACAGGGATTAAATAAGGCACACGGTTGAAGCCGTAGAATGAAAGTTGGTAATTTATAAGATTAATTTATTGTAAAATAAACTACTTCATTTTACTTAAACATACCTATTCTATTTATCATTCATTGACTTATCATAAACTTTTGAGTCTAGTTAGGTACCTACTAGTACCTATTATGTGAAAATTTTGAAAAAAATGTTTTCTTTAGGAAATTATTAGCATTAATTACCTTGTCTTGTCATTAATTTATTTACCTACTTGGTAATAATCGGTCGAACACTTGTTTAAAGTTTATTTTCCTTGTCTTTTCCAGGTAATCTAAATTATTTAATTTTTGCAGTAGGTAATTAATTCATTTCGGCTTGAACAGACAAGGCCATTAGGTGAAGCGAGATTGCCAAATATGGGTGATCTGTAGATTGCCGTCCTGCTGTCGAGCGTTCGCGGTACGGACGCCGCGCTGTTGCCGCACCGTGCATTTTGTATGAAAACAAACGACCGGCCGTGCGCCGTACGACAAACGCACAGCTTCGGCACTGTAGCGACTAGCGGTCCGATACGAAACGCATAAATTGAAAGAGCCATAAGTGTTGGAACAACATTCCACCACCATTTAACCAGTTTGACAAATATTAATAATTTTCGTTTCCAATACCGGAGACATATTTTAAAATCCTGTTCTAACCCTGCATTTGTATCGAATTACAGTTTACACATAAACTTTAATTAAATATTTATTTTATTTACTGGTTATAATATAACATAACATTATATAGACCGTTATTTTCTGCCTATTTATCATTATAATTATAAACATTGTAAGTATATGTTAACGGAAATGTATGTAATCCGTCATTGTATAAAATTCCCAGGAAATGTATGTAATTCCTAAAATCGCATGGAAATGTGTGAAATAAATTATTTTATAGTACACATTTCCTAGGAAATCCATACATTTCCTAACTAACAGTCGGAAATGTAAAACATCTAAGATATTGGAAGGTCAAGGTACGCGGGACGAGGGGTATGTATGTCGCAATCGGATTGTATAATCCGCCGAATTACAAACGGCCGGCATTTTGTAATATGCCGAAAATTCGTAATCAGAATTTTTTGGTTTGGATAAGGGGGTGGGTTAGGTTAGGTTCGTGTTTTTTAGAACTATACAGAACTGGGAACTTTAAAAAATTCATTTTGTTACTTTTATTAGTAGGTACGATCCTTATAAGTATTTTAGTGTATTCAACCAACTTAAAAAAGTGGGACTATTTTACAACAATTTGAATATGAATTGTATTATTGTATACAATATCGAAGCTTTTTAAGAAATGTATAAAATACTTTTTTAAGAATTATTATCATACATAATATTATGTTACCGGCAATATATTAAACCCGGCATTGTATGCAATTCTTAGTAAATGTAGGTATGTTATTCCGAGAAACAGTCGGAATTAAATAAATTAAATTCGTCACATTATCTATCTAAATTATCAGAATCTATAAAGGACTATATTATATCCCTCAATAATTTATAGGTAAGAAGATAGATTAGGCTTTTAATTTTCTTAAAATTGTACCGTTTTAGAGCATGGGCTCTAAAACGGTACACGGTTATTTTGTAGTCTTTGATTTTTTGCATTTTATGCGATCATTGTGCTGGGAAAATCGTATTTCAGCGACAATTTTGTATGACGTCGTACAATTTTTATAAGATGATCGTAGATCTGAATATATTATCTTTAAATTAAGATATTACTTTGTTCTCACGTGCAATTGCTTTGAGTTAAAATGGTACCGTAAAATAGCGTTTTTTGTTAAAAATCGGTAATAGCACCCTTTAATAAATGAAAATTTGATTTGATTGAATATAAGTTGATTTAAGAAATGTTAATTAGTAAGATAATATGAACATATTATTATTATTTTACGGTAAGACTGTTACCCGATTGTCTCAATAAGTGCTATAATAAAAAAAATAACAACGTGTTTTATTACAGAAATCATTAATTACTTTATATACATTTCCTAATACGATATTGGAATTATATATAATTCCAAGGAAGATTATACATTTACTAGGATATTAAAATAATTTTTTTTAATAATTAATAAAAAATATCCTGTCCAGGATTTTTCCAGTCAAACTATTTTTAATACACTTAATTTATTATAAAATTGGTCTCATTCTATTATCACGCCGTTGCATTTCGACTTATATTCGGATCTTAGACCACTAGGATTTGTATACAATTCCTTGATTTCATACATTTCCGGTAACATATACATAATTTCATTTTATTTATTTACATTAAGTATATACATAATTACATACTGATATTATATCTACCTATACATATATATATATATATGTATATATATGTATATCATGTTTTAACTGATGTCTTTATTTATAAGTATTTATCATATTAATAGAAATATATCTTTCACATAATATACTCATGTTAAATTATCATTATATACAATTCTAGACTGAAACTCCAATAGTCACTTGGGGTCACTGAAAATCAGTGGTGGTGAGGTATTAATCACCTTGCCATCATATACTGAGTTGGCTCCATTTGTCAGGTCACTCACTGCCACATTACAGTTCTTAGGAATAAGATTATTTTTATTTAATTATTTTTCTTTTTATTTCTTTTTGTTATTCCTTCGTTTATAAATGTATCTCGTGTTGTGATCTTGACAATAAATATGTTTTATTTATTTATTTATTTAATGTCCCTTACTGCATGCTTTTCATGCAGTTGTCCGCACAATATGTATTGTGGTCTTTGTCCATACACACTTTCTCCAAAGCCCTGCTTTGGTCTTGTTTGATGTATAAGCTCCTGTATATTAGTAAAAGTTAATCAAATATTTAATTCTTATTTCTTGAAATTTGGTATAGTATTCTTTGTGTGATACAAATCAAAACCAACAGTCAGGTTAGGTAGACTACAATTTACAAAACTGGCAGGGTTGCCATGCAATGGTTGGTGATTAATGAAACACTTGACTCGACTGTAAGCTTGTATTGAACTGCTTAAACTGTAGAACAACAGGACTATATATTCTAGACGCACACATACAATAGATTACACACTACACTGTAAACTGTAGAATTAATATTAAAGACATAGTTCACTATATAATTATTTTGTAGTCTTTGATTATTTATACAACAGACTAGAAATAAATACTATGTATGCGATTATACCTATTCTAGCCATCCATTTTCGTGTTCCTTAAAATTAAGTACATCTTAGTCAAAGGGCAACTTATTGTGCCCTTGCCCGTAATGCACTCATAATAATTTTAAGTTGAATGTTTGTCATTCTTTATGTACCAAACACAGTCACGGCCACGGCGCTCATTCCATTTTACTGGTATTAAAACAGATGAAATCCTTCATGATCCCATATCCTTCTTAGTAGCAAATGTAGAAATCCATAATCCATAAATCCATAATTGTGTCTACAATGTTTTTGTGGAGAATCGTATTTACATTTGGGATGGATTAATTCTTCTCCTCTCTTGAACAAATTTGTTATTGCGAACGTAAGCAATAAGTCTGTAATAAAACAATCTTATATTGGGTTACAAATCCAGAAACGAATCATTAAAAATCATGTTTGTAAAAATTTATGTTCAGAGAAAATATCAGTTTACCATATAAAGCTTATTTTCTGCCTGTAGATTCTACATAACCTCACAGTCCATCAATCATATTTAGCACTTATTTTTAAAATATTAGTCAACAATTAAAAACGAAAACAAACAAAGCTTCTCGTTTTGGTTTTGACAGAATCTCGTAAATAAACTGAACTAAATACCAGTCATAATAATGTAGGTACTCTGTGAGTCAGCTTTGTCTAATTAAAAATCCGAGTAGGTACAAAATCAGTGTTGCCAACTTTTTTTTTCGAACCCACATATTGGAGCCTCGTGGCCCACCAGAAATCCACTAAAGTAATCGGTCTTTAAAACCACCAGAAAAAACACTAAAAAATATCCAGAGACATGTAAATATTGAATGCCCGTTGGCGAATTTTTTGCGAGTTATTTGTAAATAACATCTATTTTGAACTAAGTAATTTTTATTTTTGTTACAATATATGTATTTAAAGATCATCTTCAGAAGAATCTTCTTCTAGAGTTTCAGTATGTGAAGAATAAATTTCTATGAAAGAAATTTTTGTGTGGTTTCGGCATATTTAATGTAAAACCCTTTTAAGGTAAAACTATATTACTTCACAAAATTAATTAAAATACGACAAGCTAGAGGCTACCGCGCGGCCGCGGCATTACCAATACCGACTGATTGTTTATACAGATTGTTTTTGTACACAAATAAAGAATGTACAATGTACATATAACCTTTTGAATCAAATCATACTTTAGATCAATAGTAATAAAGTCTATAATCAAAAATATTCAAGCAATAGACAAACAACTTTCGGGGAATTCCCGTATGTTCGTTCTGTTACCAACATGACACAAAATCATACCCTTGTTTCACATAGTTCAAGTCGTTCTTTTTGAGTATTTATGTAAATCTTTCTATTGGTTGAAACTCGTACCTTACCACTAATTGAACTCATCTAAACCACTAGGAAAATCCACCAGCCACTAAAACCAATATTTGTCCGCTAAATGGGGGAGCTAAACCACCAGATGTAGTGGAAATTTCATTGAGTTGGCAACACTGTACAAAATATTATGTTGACAGTTGACAGTTGTCAAGTGTGACGCCAAAGACTTGAAAATAAAAGGTACGTGTACATATATTTACATTAGTGCCATCTAGTGGCTCTGGAAGGAAAAGAACATCAAGTCTGTGTTTAACGTGCCATCTAGTGTGTTAAAAGCAAAATACCAAGAGATATAATCGAACATGTAGTACGTTTATTCCCCACTGGCGCTTTAATTGCGTAAATTTATAGTGCATATTTTTTTGTATGGAGTGAACCGTCTGTTGTATACGTAGTATATTATTATTAGTCTGTGGTACTACTGTCACTTCGCGCAAAACATCTGATTTTTCAAACTTAAAATGTCTTTATGTATCATACATTGCACTTGTAAGATAATACATACACACACATATTAAGAAAAAACACTATTTTTAACGTTCATGATATTTTTGATGTCATTTTTGTTATTTAAACTAGTTAAAAAACAGTTTAAAAAAGTTCTGTCTTGGACGTCCGTGTGTCTGTATGTGCGGATCCTTTTTCTTGTTAACACGATAGCGACCGAAATACTTTACTAATCGAGTCTTTTTTTTTCTCTTACGCTTGAGTGTGCTCAGGAATAGAACCCTTTCATTTTTCAGGGTCTGATTCGATGTGGTTTAATTGTTATTAAATAAACAAAAATAATAATTAATAAATATTTATTAAAAAAAATTATGAGGCGTGCACTTTTGGATTTTCCAAATTATTTAAATAATTATATGAATCGGAGGATCAGTATTTTCAAACATAAGTACAAATTTTCGAACAATAGGTACTTAACTAAAATGTCTCAGAAATCAACCTGAATCATTGTAACATATGCCGTAAATATAATGTAAGTTGTAGAAAAAATGGCAAAGCGTTATATTATGGATAAAACATTCACTAGGCTTCGGAGTTTCCACGTTATATAACAGAATACTGACGGACTGACCTCAAATCTGCATTGAACATTTACAGTTGAACAGAGCTCACCCCGCTTTGATATTTGCTGGCTTGTGTCATTTTCATCATCACTTTATTTAAAAAATTATAGAACTTTTATAATCAGAAACGCTCTGCAGTGTGCACTAAATAGTGCATAGATCATAACTGTTGGCTGTCACCTATGACTCTTGTTGAGAATCGTGCAGTACACTCGCATTCGAATTTAGAATTCTTTTATTTCGATTTAAATTCAATCATCTTTTTTTTTCAGATGTTCGATGTTCCTGATTGGCCAATCGTCACGTGACCAATTATTGTAATGTAAACTGATAAACGAAATATATTTTATAGTAGGTACCTAATCGATAATGTTTTTAATTTTTATCGAAATAATACAGAATTAATAAAGTCAACAAATAATGGTTGAAAAAAAAACCATAATATTTTAAAAAGTTGTTGAAGTTGTACGTAAGTATAATATTATAGATATTTTTGTTTCATATTTTATGTCAATTGGAGCGGAAAACAACAAATAGAAAATTATAAAAATAGTTTTAGTTTATATATTATAACTAGTTAAGTATCCATCTCGAAAAAAACCATCCAAGTTAAATAATTAAATACTATCGACAAGTAAAACCTCCTTGCAAGTTCATCGCAGTGCCAACAGCCTTATCTATTTCCTGGCATTATGACGACGCGACCATAGCCATTCGGTTCCCGCCATAATTTACTGCGGCCCGCGACCGACGCTCGGCCCGGGCCGATTTATGGCGCCATTTTTACAAAACCTGCACGCAGGGTTACCAACTTTACGATGATTTGATTTATTGAACACTTTATTAATAGATGAAGAGTGCGTTAAAATTTTCAAAAAAACGTATCATTTTACGCGGATCATTTACGATTATCTAAAATACTTTCTAATATCAAACTAAAAACTAAATATAGATATTTTTTTTTAATAATAAATCAATAATTAACACTGCCAAAAAAAAGTAACATTTAATTCATAATGTAGGTAAAATAAATAATCTAAAAGAAAAATCTAATGATTTTCTGGTATAAAACCTGCACGCAAAACATAATTCCAATTTCCATTTCAGTCATAGTAATCTTCCATACACACGTTTCAAGTTTTTTAGATTTCATTCTGAACTAGGGATCGGGTTTATGCTTCCGACATAGCGTGCATTATTTATAACGTCAATGCGAATGCCGAAGGAAAACATTGCTAGTACTGGATTATCTTTAGCTTCAAAATATTTTCTACAGTTTCTTACGTCTCGTGGAAAGAAGAATAAACTAAGGTAAGTAACTAATTATTTCGGATTATAAAGAGGCGCAGTTATATTCAATGACTTTAAAATTGGTATGTTCAAGCTGTAGTTCTTTGATTGATTATGGCCGATTTATCATAATTTATGTTTCTAATATAGATCTAAGAATTGACTCTTATGGTAATTAATAAGACGCTATATTATGATAGTAACGATTTAGTAATCTATGGCTATGTTCTCAATTCTCATACAATTTTAATAAGAAAATGGGCGGTACAGTTGTTGTAGAATGCTCAGCCCTAAGGCATGATCTTTTTTAGGAACCTTAAGTTGGCAAGCTTACCCAAATCCTCCCGAGTCGGATTATAAAGTTCGCTTAGTGCGGTGACTTCTGCGGTATTAGTCAAGGAACGCCATTTTTAATTACTTGCGTCCCTAATCCGTCAATATGGCCAGCCCTTTATTAAAATCGCGAACATTCCATTTTTTTAAATCAAGGTATGAAGTTCTAATCAAATTTATTAACGGACAGTATTTAACTCAATTTAAATGAGAAAAACATTACGGCACGAAATTTCGAACACTTAAAAATATAAGAAAACCGTCATGTTTTGCGAAACATCCCTTTCTATATAAACATCTGTACTCCAGGCATTTTCGACCTCATATTAAGCACCTCATAAAACCATTCTCGTTTTGAAGGTTTTCTGGTAGGGATTTTACCCGGTTTGGCGATGCGTTGTAATTTAATTGACGTCTGCTGGCGACTTGTGATTTGTGAACGCCATGTTGATCACAACTTCCTAATAAATAATTAGGCCATGATCGAAAACTTTTTTCTTAATTCCACCTTTCTTAATGATATTAAGATTTTTTTATCGGAATTCTATTCCGGATTCCATAAGCTTTCGTTGGGCAGATGATTTGTTATACATATTATATTTATATTTATTATATTTAACACGAAATACTCCTTCAGATTTCTGGTAAGATCCTTTTTCTAGGTTGGTTCAGTTAATGGTGAATAAAATAAACACTCAAAATTCAAGACCACTGCGGTCTGCGAGTGTCAGGTAAAAATGTCGAATTTAAACAGTTGACTTTGATAAATTGTCAAGTGTCAACCCCTAAACTCGTGTGACGGTGTGACACTACGATTTTTAAGAGAAAGAAATATTTGATACAGCTTGTTAAATCATTGCAATAATTTAAGGTACTTAGCGCCCAGCATGCATTTACAAAACTACCATATACCTACATTACTTTTTTATATTAAAAAATATCCTAATAATTAGGATCGCGTTGTTGGCACCAGCTCACAACCACAAATACCAACCATTTAACATGTAACAAAAACGATTTTTCTTGTAAAATATGAATTAACGATGTCGTCTAAAGACTAAAAATAAAATCGATTGAAGCTCAATCGAATTAAAATATCGATACATACACCAGGTACCAGGGGAGTACGGCTCGAGAGGAGGTAGCAAACGTCAAATCGATCGTTTATCGCATCGTGTGGCCGCTGCGGTCGCCATTGTTCCTCATTTTTGCGCCCGGCGAATATAAATTGAATGGCAGAATCACACGGCGGGCGTCAACGTTTTATAATCTGTGGTTTAACGGCTGGGGTATAGAGGATAGACTATGGAATATAGGGACAGACTATAAATTAAGAGCGATGTGGTATTCTGCCTGCGATTTTACTCCGGTGAATTACATTTCCTTATGCAAAAACCATAGGTTTATTCCACCCCCTTGAAATTAATTTTTCTGATGAAGTTCTACTCTCATAAATCATAATATATCAAAAGTATTAATTCTTGTGTCGATCTCATTAATTATTTAAAGCAAGCTTCAACGACTTATAAAGAATGCATCTCCAACTCCAGGTTAAAATCATTTAACATGAAAAAATCATAGAAATATATATTTTAATTTTTAGCAGCATTTTTTTATTTAATCAACAGCCATTTTATTGTATGGTTACAATATACCCTATAAATGGATAAAATGATTTATGTGCGGTTTATCTAATTTGTCTGTCCATAATATTGATAGCCTCGCCTGTTAAGATAATCATTAGCTAGATTGAGTGAAAATATAAATCTTTTCGTAAATAATTTTATTGGAACTAGTGTCAGGGTATCAGCAGGTATCAATCAATAGTTGAATTTATAATTTACCTACTAGATGACACGGTGAACTAACCCGTTACCTATTTTTTATATTTCTTTTATTTTAACCTTCCTTACATTACGACAAACATTTTAAAAACAAATCGAGTTTTAAACTATAGTTTTAACAACACTGATGAACAGCAATTGATTTTAATCTATACTAATACATATTAAAAAGCTGAAGAGTTTGTTTGTTTGAACGCGCTAATCTCAGGAAGTACTGGTCCGGCTATATAGCGGAGCCACGCGGGTGAAACCGCGAAGCGCAGCTAGTTTTTAATATTATGTAAGGATAACTAAGTATTCCAAATGACATCTATAAAACGTTGGACAGATGCATTTTCTATACCTACTAGTATTTAGTCGAAGGTTTTATATATGTAGTTACTGCCACGGTTACTGCGAATATATTATTTGTAGTATTCAAAAGTTATAAAAGGAAACCTTAGGTAGTTTCTAAGAATGTTATCAATGCTATACGACTTCTTATCAAGCGGTTATAAAAACTGAAAAATTAAATCGAATCCTTGAAAAGAGAAAATTACTGACTTGAATATAGATTCCTATTCGTATTTCGTATTCGATGCAAAAAGAGGAATCTTTTATTTGTCAGTTGTTTTCACCTTTTTAAAAGAATAGTTGGTTGTTAATGTTATGAACTGGCAGAACTGAAGTAACAAAATAAACTTAAGAAAAATTAAAAAATAAAGAAAAAGATCGTCCGAATCTGTGCATATTACGCTTAGATATAACGTGATTATATATACTTGATATGTGATTGGTAAGATTTTTTAAATTAAGTAAAAAATTGAAGAAATAAAAAAAAGAACAGAATTTATCAAAATGTGAGCAAGTCACGTTGTTACAATATGTAGGTAGTTAGTAGCAAGTAAATGCGAAGTAAATTACGACTAGATTAGTTCGCGTCCACGAATGCCATCCGTCAGGGAAATCATAGCTAGGGAGCCGGAGGAAAATCTATGATTTTCAACTGCTTTCAGTTTATGCAGCATCCTGCATCGAAGACAAGGCAGGTCTTCTCCACAGTCTCTCACTAAATCTATTGCATAAAAAGAAATCTTGAAGAAGATTTATGGTTAAACTGACTATACAGAGAACATAATTCAGTATATAAATATACCGGGACTATTTGGTATTCCTCTAATTCTAATCTGATCAAACAATCAAGAATGGCTCGAAATAATTAATGATAATAATATGATGAATTAAATACAAATATATCGTATGTATTTCAGATTCTATTAGTCCATGGTATTTCTAAACATATGCAAATCTAATCAAATACTTCAAGCCCATGTTCCAAGCTATCCACTCGTATACAAAAGATAAAGGATGTAATAAAAATCTTCAAACTGACTCTCCGACTAACTCATGCGAATCATACGGTGGCACATTTCACCTGTTCTTTGATCGCTATTTGCTACCACATAATAAGTATACCTGGTGGCCAAGCAATTATCGCTCTTATATACAATAACGATAGAAACCATTGTAGGTGCTTGTTGATAACAGATTGAGTAAGAGCGCTGCTAAAGATCATCTTTAATGGTTATGTGTTCTTGGTATATCGGTCTAGATCTTTGAAAGGGTAAGGTCAACAAAACATTTTTTATGAAGTTTTTTTTACGTTTCATTTTAAGACTACAAGACGCAACCACCGCTGAACGCTGACGCTGAGGATCTTTCTACATATTGTATTACCTATTTGGGTGTGTTAAATTAGGATACGTCGTTCGGACGGAATTCAATCTTTTTCTTGTCCCAATAAGAATAATTCAAAGTCAAATTAATGTCAGTGTGATAATAATTTCCTTAATATTTTAGTACAATTCCTTACTCCAGTAAAAACCTATTTTACATGAACATTAACTGAATTCAAAGAACTTACCTTAAGGGGTGGCGTTGGTATGTACAGTGGCGGGTCGTTTTGAGATCCGCTGTACACTTCTTGACCTTCTGGACCCCTGGTACATCCTTCAGCATCTGCAACACTGTATCTGCATACAATACTATCCGCCGGCTTCGCATCATATCCAGGAGGTTTTCCAACGTGGAACCCTTTTGCCTTCACCCAAAAACGAAATTTAGAGCTATCAGAGCTATTGCATTCCTCCCCGCGTAGGGTTCTCAGAATCCTGGCGTACTTTTTCAAAGTAATTGTTTTCGTTTTAGCCAGATCCCCGTACGTTTGGATGACCCACGGTTGATACGTTGAAAACAAATCAAGTTTCGGGTCGCCCGTCTGTATCTTCGGTCGTTTGTTGTTATTTTGCTCATTTTTCTTGTCGTTCTTGGAACTACTGGGTGTCAATTTGCGTTTGGATGGCTTTTTAGGCGTTTTCTCGGGTATCGCTTCTTGTGTCAACTTTTTACGCAGTCCGCGGTCCTTTATCATGGCCGCAGCCATTTTGGCTCACTCACTACACTGGTTTTAAAAATGGAACATCGTTTTCACCAATCTACACGTCACAATTAAAGATTAAGAACTGGCACTTTTCGCTTTTTTTTCGTATGTGTCTGAGGAATTTAATTAGACCCGAACAGTCCCCCTGCGGGTTTCTTGAGAAGTGTTTTGGCGAAAAGTTTTCGAACAGCAAAGTTTAAGACTCGCGTGCGTACAACTTTCCGAACGGGAACTTTTGACTGCGAAGTTCTTGTAGATCTAGAGGACTTTGGGGAAACTTTTTCGACAACTGAAGCGGGGGATATGTTTCTGTCTATCATTTAAGTTAAATGTCAAAAAAATGTTTTATATTATTATACAAGTAAGTTTCCGCTGTGTGTATTTAAAATACTACTTATTTTAAAATCATGTTTATTATTTTTTAAATCGCTTTTACAAATACATGCAATGTGCTTCAAATGATATGAAGGAGTAATCAAAGGACTATTAATATTGTCATACGAAAAAAAAATAAACAAAAAGTACCAGGGTATAATATAATCGACGTATATATCGAACAAATTTGGAACGGCTCGCGAAGCACCCCCCTCAACGCAACCGCTGGCGTAGGGAGCGCGCGGTGTACTGGCGTCTGTCTGCTACTGGGACCGCGACCGCCACCGGCACGTGCGGGCCGGGCCGTGTTAATTGCCCGCAAAACAATCGGCCTGATCGCCGGAGCGTCCGATAATGCGCGCTCGCCCGTCCTTGCAATAACTATTGTTTACTACTTACAAGCGCTATTCGCCTGGTAAATATTAGTGCGTGGTGCACTCGTATTTTGAATACATATTTTTTTTAGTTTCTATTATTTTACATTTCAACTAATTCAGGAGAGTTGGTTATGTTAAAGAATAACAAAATAACTTGAGACGTGCTGTATAAAAAGAAGATAAATAACAAAAAATTATTCACAACTATACCAGAATAAGTTCTAAGTCGTAGTTCTATGTCTGTATCTGTCAGTTCGCAATTAATTCAAAAAACTTAGAAATTAAACAATAACAACAATATACTTAGGGGAAACAATATAGGGGAACTATATAATTATATATGTATTGTGTTTACCACAGATCACAGTAGATCTCTATATTATGGTGTTTACCATGGTCCATGACATAATATTATAAGATAAGGGGGTCTTGAATATGTGGATCCTTCTTGATACATATTTATAACAATAGTTATTAATTATCATAATATCATAGTACAGAATGTAGTTAGTTCTAAAATCTAACTTATCTAAATCTAAAAATCAATATTCACAGGGAAACCTCTGAGTTCTGCAGCTAGTGAAAAATATTGGAATCATTTACAAATAATAATATTTTTTAAAAGACAAATGTCAAATCGTGTTTGTGAATTATATTCAGAAAAAATAAAAATTGTGACTTTTTTGTGACAAACTGAGAAGAAATCATCGTTAATAATCTAAAACAGCAATTAAGTTCTTTGCAGTAAGTCTCAATTTTAAATACACACGCCTTAAATATTTATATAAACAGTGCGCAGTGTGCGCGCGCGCCGCGCCGCCGACAACAATGCGCGCGGCTAGCGCGCTTGCGCGAATTGTGCGCAGCCTACTAGGCGAACATGCGATGTGAGGATATTACGACTCGGAGAGTGAATCTTGCGCCGAATGAGATGCTAGAAAATCTTTACTGAAAATTAAACCGTATTGCTAACATGATAATAGCCATTTTGGTTTGTAATAATATTTTTTTCGTAAGTCGTAACACTCTTTCGTTTATGTAAACCTAGGAAGTTGATGAATAATATACCGTGATTTTTCATTCTTGCGTCCACCGTTCTACGTCACAACTCACAGTGGGGCCAATCTCAGTTTCCTCTAGAAATAAAAAATATGTAATTTTTTTACAGTTAAATAAAAAAATATTATGTACATATTTCAAATTCAAAATCGTTATTTTCTATTTGTGCGTTTTTTATTTAAAAAAAAAATTATGGGTTTTAAATATTTACCTTATATTAGCTGCGGGTACATATATATTTTATTGTATTTAATTTTTATTACATAAACTGAAATGAATATTTCGATAAATTCCTATAAAATAATTATTTATACCTGTGCAGTAGATATAACCATATACATACATATTTAATTATTTAATATAAACATTTCATAAACAAACGATCCAGTAAAATCGGATCCACTTTGGCCTGGATGCACATACGACATTTTTGCTCAATAGTACCAGGGCATCATAAATCACAAAGGAGTATATTATTCCGCGGATCACTCACGGATGCTGAGAGGGAACTAGAAACGCATCTGTTCGAGCAGATCATAGCTGAGACGAATAGTGTACTAGGATGATATAACTGTGAGAAGGCGATGATTTCAGATGAAAGTATTCAGTTTCAAACGTCAGTTTCAAATGAAAGTTGATCATGAATGCATTTTCTTCTTATTTATATCAATTCAATTTTAATCATTGTATAAATTTTAATGATATCAATTTAATTGATTAAATTATTATGAGTTGTATTGAAGGTGTTTACAAAAATATTTTTTTTTATTAGTGATTAGTGAAGGTCAATGGAAATAAATGTTTCATAACCGGAGCATTTTATATATTCTGTTAAAATATATTACCTATGCTAATAAGTAATAACTATTACAGAGAAAATTTTCATATTTTCTACATGATATTGTCATCACTATCACTAGGTACATAGTATAAAACAAAGTCGCTTTGATGCGGTTTTTTTAATAGATGGAGTGATTCAAGAGGAAGGTTTTAGCACAGACTAATAATAATATACTACGTATACAAGTTTTAGTATATAATTTATTATGTTTTAGACAAAGCGGGCGAAGCCGCGGGCGGAAAGCTAGTGTAAGTATCTATAAAATATTATTGTGCACATAGATTAATCAAATCTTTCTTTCTTTCAAATAATAATGAATAAACACTTTTTCGTTGATATTTTCACTGTATTTCCAATATTTCTCGTATAATGTTTGTAAACCTTCATAAAATAAGACAAGCAGTTTTATTTGTATATCTTACATTTCTTTCAAATATTTTTTTTTCAACAATAATAATCAATAGTATTTAGACTATGATATAACACCATTTTTTTACATTAACGTTGTTCTTTAAATTTACAGATATTATGGGTACATACTGAAGCAATTTGTGCCGAATCGGCACGATTAGTATCCCTAATTGGGACTCACGAATCGACATCTGTGGGCACATATACCTAATAGTACTGTGGGCTACGAATAATAAGGTTAATTTTAATTGTTAACACAGGCAAAAAACGCTCAACCAGTTTTGGTTAAAAATATAGCTGTATCTATAGGTATTGTATGTGGCTGTATTATAATCATACAATGCAAATGAATAAAACCAATTACTGAATTATCTATCGATTGCCATGCCACTTTAAATTATTTTTTTTAAATAAAATAGAAACACCTATGTATGCTTATTAATTCCCACGCGACGCGTGGACGATCCTAAAGATAAAGGAGAGATTGTTATTTTCTTGTAAATACAGTTAATAATTATTATTAAGTTGATTCAGATGTTATCAATCTTTAATGATCAATACGTTAAAATTCAGATGATCATTTTTATGTATCGCTTTAAAATGTTTATTATCTGCTCTTTCATACAAAAACTATTGCACCGATTTAACTAAAATTTGGTACATACATAGAGCATATGGGACTTATCTTTAATTTTTTTTTGTATATAATATAAAGAAAAAAGTACCAGAATACCATAAGTGAAAGTAGCTGTTTTAAACTAGTTCCACACACGCATACATATACAGATGTATAGCTATAGGTATATGAGCACGCGGCAACATGTAAATCATTATTTCGGATCACGAACAGCAAAGCGTGGTTGTACATAGGAACGTATATAAGCTATGTAAGTATACGATATGATACAATCAAACCGACTTCACTAATGCGTCCTGTCGACGCTTCGTTCCGCACTTGCCAGCCTCTAGTGCCGTAGTTTTATCGATATTTTGAGAATAAGTAGTGTTGGCTACTATTAATAAGTATAAGTATTACAAGTATTCTGTGTAATAAGCTAATACATATTATATTTGGTACATGATCCAATGTAAAAGACGATTACGAGAGTGATTAGCTTGTAGTTTATTTAATAGTGGAACCATGAAAATTAATAAGTTCCTCCTTCTCGCTAAGAATTATGGAGGTTTTATGAATAAGAATTACGTTTTTTAATTTTTTTTTCGTATATATACAAAAATTAATTTATCTTGTCATTTCTACTATCCCGTTATATTATATTATTATTTTTATTATGTGACCTATCTTTCTTTCCATGACGCTTTCACTACTAAACCTCTGATTTTTTTAAACTGGAATGAAATTTGGAACTCAGAAAGACTTAGCTTTGGGAACCGACATAGGCTACCTTTTATTAAGAACAAAAAGCTTAATGTGAGTGTACAACTGTCAGCTCTATAGCTGTGTGTTTGTAGTACTGTAAGTCAAATGTGTGCTAAAATATGAAGTGCATGTTCAAAAATACAACAAAGAGGAAAAATATCGACATCGATAATCCGGGTCACCACTACCGACACCTACTTTACTGGCCCGGCCCCACCTCGCCCGGCGGCTTATCCGCAAAGCTGGCGCAGATATATTTCATTTCGCCACTAGGCAACTTTTTGTGCGCAGTACTCAGCTTTCTCACATATTCCCTTGTTTCTGACGCTCTGGTACACGCTTACAATAGGTATTGTAAGTAAAAGTTACATTTTACAAATAAAAAAAATTTAAAAAAATATAAATTATTATATTTTTCTACATAAAACATAAAACTGTATTTTATGCATGAAACAAACGACAAAAAGCTAAAATAAAGTAGTATTAGAATAAAAAAACTGCAGAAGTTGTAAAATATTACGTTTTACTATACTTGCAATTACAATTTTTGTCATTATCACCACAATATTTTCCTTCTGAAACACCGTGAATACCTACATCTATTAGAAGAGGAAACCAAAATTTGCATCCAGTTTCGAACAAATTGCCGGCCCGTAGCGGGGATAAAAATGCACCGTCAGGCGTCTCTGGCAAAAGTCGACGAAATCAGCCACTTATTGAATGCATTCACAAATTGGATACCACTTCGAGAGTGCTGATGCGACGGTTCCGGTACACAACGGTTCGTGCCTCAAATTGGCGTGGTGAAACTTTTTGCGCGCCGAGTTTTTAGCAATTAGGTGGTTTGCGAGTTTGTTTATAAACAATTGTTTATAAATCTAGAGTTTCGATTTCTGTAGAATGTTACAAAAGTTGATTTAGGTACAGGAAATTAGCATGATTAATTTACTTATTACATTTCATTTTATTGTATTCCCGTCCAATATTTATTTTGCTAGATCGATTTATGAAGGACGAAATTCTGAAATAATCAAAAACAATTAAATTGAACTGAGAAAATCTTCATAAGTGGGTTAAAACTTAAAAGTTATAAGATATTTTACATAGGATAAGGAATAAGGATATGACGTATAAAGTTGCTGAAATTAAAAAAGAATAAATTGTAAAGGTAAAAAGTAGAGATTACAATAAATATTAAAGTAATCCCAATTCCAATTACAATGTACAAGTCATTTTATAATGAATCAAATAATTATTAAACGATGAAAGCAGCGATTGAAATAAGAAGTTTGTAGTTTGTATGTTGTTTCAACGCGTATTGAAAACTCATGAATGCTGGTACATCGAATATTTTTACAATTAAAATTATTAAATTTCCTGCTACAGCTACGGTCAGAAGATAATCAGGTCAGTTCTTGGAATGTCATTATTTACTAGGTTAAGTCAAACGAGGCCGCGTTAAATAATAATAATTAATTAATGATTTTCTCTTGATAAAGTTGGCACGTGCAGAAAATAATATTTTTTTATAAATAAACAAAAACATAGTAGGTGCTATCTGTACGCCAGTACCAGGCCCGCAGCGAGCGGGGAGAGGCGTTGGCGGAGTAAATTAGGCGCGACTCGCTGTTGCCGCCCGTCGCACTCAGCGATATTGCTATCGGCCCGCTTTGACGATAGGGCTGGCGATGACGAAGTTTAATGCTTTTAATTATTTTAATTAAAATTTTTTATAGGTGTTACCACTTACGGAAAACGTTGTTGGATTTTTAACATCGAACAGGAATGCAAAGTACACTAGTGTAAGTATTATAACTTTTAATTAAGATTTGTGAAGAATAATACAAACGGGTATGTTATTAACAACTGTAAAAATGTTTACAGACTTCTGATTGAAAGGAGAAGATTTCATGTTCTATTAAACGCATATTTTTTTAAATCCTTGAATCTATTTTGATGCTACACCGGTAGGGAATGCAATCCCGACTCGAGATTGCAAATTCGGGATCCCGCGGGATTAGAAATATCAATCCCGCGGGATCCCGGAATTTTCGGGATCCCGTCTAATTTAAAAAAAATGTTGAATTCAGATGACTGAAAAAGCTAATAACTCCTTGTTTGTGATAGGAGGCCATCCATAAATTACGACACGCGAATTTTAGAACTTTTCAACCCCTCCCTTGTCACAGGTTGTCACAAATAATCTTAAATATCGAGAATTTTAAAAATCGTAAATTTTAGTGTCCCACTTGCATTACAACATGACTCTAGGAATTAAATGTTGTTGCGTAAGAGATAATCTTATAGCGAGAGTGCGAAATTATTAATAAATACATATAGGTAGGTAGATAAAAAAATTTCTGTTCAAAGATTTTTGTTCACGTACAAATTTCGTTTCGTTTTATTATGTCACGTCACAAAGCTTTTGATCCCCCCTGCCCCTTGTCACATTATGTCACATAAAGATGATACCCTCCCCCCCTA
Organism: Colias eurytheme; assembly: GCF_061535395.1. Lineage (NCBI taxonomy): Eukaryota > Metazoa > Arthropoda > Insecta > Lepidoptera > Pieridae > Colias > Colias eurytheme. Next base: position 6,951,820 of record NC_143004.1, read on the forward strand.
TTAACGTGTGACGTAATTTATGGATGGCCCCTAGTGAGGTTAACTAAAATAATATGAGGCAGAATCCGTCCTCACTGGGATCGGGAGTTGCCACTTGAAAAAAGAAGAAGAAAATAATATGATACTCGAAAGAAAATAAAAACCTATATTCTTTAATCTTACCAACTAAATAATAATCAGGTTGTAAGGAAATTAACGAAGAATTAACGTAGGTAAATTAGGTAATCAAAACAATAAGCTTATTTCAAGGGAATTAGGAAAAATTGAAAAGCTTGCGCCCCGAGTGGTTGTGTGTTGCGTCGTTGACCACTGCCGCCCAATCCCGTCAATCTCGAACGGGATCTCGTCATATGATGCGTCGGGATTGATCCCGAAAAATTACACGAGATCTCGCGAGATCGGGATCCCGCGGGATCGGGATTGCATTCCCCAGCTACACGTAGATTTCATATACTGCATTTATTAAAGACACAATTATAGCAAATAGGAGATTGTTCAACGTATGCTATAATTTTAACTAGTTTTCACATACTAATATACAATATCCATATAACAGCAACTGGATTTAATATATTTCCACATTGCATAAAGCTTTGGTTTATAACTTGACTAAGTTATCACATTACCAAAGCCATATCCATATATTATAACAACTGTTTTAATAATATATTTCCACTATAAAAAATCAGAATTAAAAACCGCTTTAGTTTTCAACAAAAAAAAAATCAACACAATGAAATAAAAAAAAACAAAGCGCGCAGCAGCCCTAGCGCGCGTCGGTTGCCGCCTGCCAGCCCGGGAACAAAGCAGCCGCGCCGAGCGCCACTCACCGCTACCGCTACCGAGCGACTGTAGCGCGACTAGACGATGTTAATACTTGTGAATTTATTTAATTTCAATAATTGTTATTCATATATTATACTAGCGGTCCGCCCCGGCTTCGCCCGTGGTACATATGAAAAATAGATGTTGGCCGATTCTCAGACTTACCCGATATGCACAGAAAATTTCATGAGAATCGGTCCACCCGTTTCGGAGGAGTATGCAGACTAACATTGTGACACGAGAATTTTATATATAAGATGTAGTATATTAAGTTATAGTATGTAAGTTATTCATATAGTATATAAAGATGTAGTATTAATATTAATGGAACCCTTATGCTGTTTTTTTACAAAAGTCATACAAAGTTTTATTGAAGTGAATGTCAAGGTCGCTTCATGGCAATACCGTCACATCATGGAGTAAGACGATAATTTTGATATCGTTGAATCTTGCTAAAGATGTTTCACTTCTAACACGTGTGCTCGGCAAATTCACTCTTTTTATTAATAGTAAAGTAACAGTTTGTTACTTACTTATTATATTATTATACTTTCAAGAATCAACATAAAGGACTTCAAGCGAAGAGTGAACCGGTAGGTACCTACTTAGCTTTCCATCAGGCGAGATTGTGGTCAAGCACTTCCCTATCTAGAATTAAAAAAAAAGCTCGCATACAAGAATTACAAGGAAAAAATATAGCCCTACACAAGTACACATAGGTATCAGAATCCTATCAATCTTCATGTTTGACTAAAGCATAGAAAATAGCGTTTTATTGTATTTCAACGGAAGACGAACTTTTTAGTACATTATTGTAATTACTATAATTAGTACTAGTAATAAATCTATTTATTGTAATTGTGTCTTTTTTTTCTGAATATGAACATAATCATATTCTACCATGTATTCACTTTGCTAAAAAAAAAATTACCCGTTTATTTATAATTTATATATTGTGCCGGTGGGTGTGAACTGTGAATAAATATCCAATACTCAAATAAAAATCTAATTTCGGCCTTAAATCTCAAACCAGCGAAAGAATATTTTTAACAGTATAATACTTAAAAACCAACAATATAATGTCTAATAAATCTTCTCAATAGTCATCACCTATGGTATGTAATATAAACTACCCATAGATAGCCCTAACGAAATTAGCCACATTCCTAAATGTCTAATTGGTAAGAGAAGAACTTAAATAAATGAGAAAATATTTAATTTATTATAAAAAAGTATCAAAGTTGACGATCGCAGTAACCACACAATGATTCACCGAGGCGCGGCGCGGGTCGACATCGACATGGCGTCCCGTGCACTGCTATAACCTCACCTACCGCATATAAACACCGACTTATATGTCATGCGGCTCTGGTACTTATACATGTAGCGTCTTACGACTTTTACTGGCATGGTCGGGTTTTTTAATTACCACTCTTTTGAATAACTATTTTTTTGTATTTATTTATATTTTTTATAAATAAAAAGCTTTCATTATGAATACTTTATTCATGTGTAATTTACAATTTACATATAACTAAATCTAGTATAAATATAACTACATTGACTCTAGTCAGTAACGTATACAAACAATATTATGGTGTAGAAATTCTAATAAAAAACTCGCAATGCAATTCATCTTATTCAGTTTCAAATATTAATTTCCTACATGCATTATTATTTATTCATATACATACATGCTTTGCGCGGTCGTTCATTATATTTTTAAAGTTAAAAATTACATTTCTGAAGCAATATGATTATAATATGATACCTATTATAACAATTATGGGTGAACAAAATGACCAATTTTTGATTAGGCACAGGATCTATCTATCTACTATACTAATATTATAAAGCTGAAGAGTTTGTTTGTTTGTTTGACCGCGCTAATCTCAAGAACGAATGGTCCGATTTTAAAATTATTTCGGTGTTAGTGTCGATATAATCGAGGAAGGCTTATAGGCATTTCTCTTCTTTAAATTTTCAAAATCTTCAATTCAATAATAACTACCTATCTGATAAAAAAAATCTCTCCTATCTGAAATTAATTGAAACAAAAGAGAGATTGTTATAATTATTATTCAATGAAATAAATATTTATTATTTTTATACTTGAAATTAAGATAATAAAATTATGTATCGAAACTGCATGAATTAAAATAAAAAACACCGCCATCTAGTGCTGAGTAGATGAAATAATAATTACGAATAATTCACGCCATCTAGCAATGAGTAGAAGAACAAACCGAAGAGAAAAATAATGTCACTATGATAATCCCGCTATTCTTCCAAATTTTAAACTTCAATAAAATTACAAATAATAAATAAAATTTAAGAAATATGTCCACATATTTTCTGTAACAATTACAATATTTATACATAAAAATATTTATTCTTTGATAAACTTAAACATTTTACAAAAAAGCGCCATCTATTATTCACTAGAAATACTATTTAAACTTACAAAACCGCTTCTTTTCAGATTGTTCGTTTACTCATCACTAGATGGCGCGAATATAACTGCAACAAATATTCCTAATTAAGTAATTACTAATACAACTACTGGATACTAGATGGCGCTATTTTTAATTGTAAGATGTAAAAAAAAGATTTCTTCCATTATTTGACATAACTTTTTTAGTATTGAAAGAAAAGGTGTGAAATATAATTTCATACTTTTGTACTAGAATAGTTACAAATAATGGAAGAAATATTTTTTACCTAATATTTTAAAATTACGCCATCTAGTATCAAATAGTTGTATAAGTAATTATGAATATTTGTTGTATATATACAATATATGCTGCGACTATTTGTTTTTCTACTCAACACTAGATGGCGCTAATTTAGATTTTTAACAAATATTCATAATTACTAATACAACTTTTTGAGACTAGATGGCGTAATTTTAAAATGTTAGGTAAAAAATATTAACTTCCATTGTTTGTACTCCATTCCATTCTAGTACAAAAGTATGAAATTATATTTCACACCATTTCTTTCATACTAAAAAAGTTACAAATAATGGAAGAAATCTTTTTTTTACATCTTACAATTAAAAATAGCGCCATCTAGTATCCAGTAGTTGTATTAGTAATTACTTAATTAGTCCCTGAATATTTGTTGCAGTTATATTCGTGCCATCTAGTGATGCAGCTTGACAGGTGTCAACAGCGGAGTTAACATCAGCTGTTAGATTTTAAATTTTAAAATTACATTAAAATTAATTAATTAGTGCTAAAATAGTAAATATTAGTAATTATTAACTATTTTATTGATATAAAAGTGAAAATAATTGTGAAACACACCTTCTATGTGATCTACGCAACGTTTTGTATAACGCGGAGGTCAACGTGTCAACGGTTATCCGAATTCAAACATCTTCTCCAATAAACCAGGGGAGTACTAGTTTTAAAATTTCATATTTAATTATATACGACACCTACATTCATTTGTAATACTAACACCGCTCATATTTAATGAGCTACGTCACAATAAATACATTGGCATAAAAGTTACCGTCTCACTTTGCTTGACAAGTTGGAAGCAATTTAGAAGACAAAAACTTATCGCCCCAGACAATATTATTCTTTACTCTTTACTACATCATACCGTTAATCACTTAATATCAACATTCAGTTCTATCATAATAGTATTCAGGAATAATTATCTCATACATTTCCTTTCATCTGTTTCAGTAACTTAAAAGTACAACATGCTGACCCGCAAGGCAGTAGCTAAGGACATGGAGAATAAATTAAAAGCTACACTCCATGATTTAAAAGCTTCACAATCTTTATGTGAAAAACTCATACAAGAGCGGGATGAAAGTGAATTAGAGATTCAAGGAATTATAAAAAAGAACTCTCTTCTTAAGGCCGAGCTGGCTGAACTACACATGAAATACATTTATAGTGAAGACAAGTGCAAAGCCCTACAAGACGTTGTGGACAGCTTCCAGCAGTGCTCTAGTGACCATGAGAAAGCTCTTAGCCGTATCGCTGAGTTGGAATGTAGCTTAATGGAAGCGCAAGAGGACAATCCCAAGCGGCAATGCAACACACCAAGTAGTCTTCATGATGAATTAATTGAATGTGGACAGTTAAGTGGCTCTATAAACTTTAAAAAATTCAATTTCTCTTCGCATAAGAAGTTAAAAAAATATCTTAGAATAAGTAAATTCATCAAGCGTACGCAATCTATTGTTAGAAAGAGTTCTTTAAAAAAGATAGTTCAACTAAAGAAAGACAACATAAACCTTGTTCAGGAGTTAGATAAATATCATAGGGATCTAGAATACTATAAAATCTTATATGATGTAGAAACAACTGAACTTAAGGAGAAGATAGACTCCTTAAGTCAAATGTTAACTGATGTGAACCAGAAATACTCTTCTGCCCAAATGCAAATTAATGAGCATATACAAGAGGCAGATTATCTTATTAAGTTGAGCAATGAGAATATGGATCGTTTTGAGTCGCTGACCAATAAATATGTATGTCAGTGTTCAAACAATGACAATGAGCAACCGTCGCCCCATAAGCCTGACTACACAGACATACATAGTGTTAAACCCACTACCACAATTCCAACCAGTAATACTAAATACCTTTCAAAGCAGGAAATAATTGTGTTGTCAGATAATATTGGTCAGGGATTTGGCGCTATGCTCAACAACTTAGGGCTTAAAGTTACTAATGTTTGTACGCCTAACAGTTCATTTAAATATATAATCAAATCACTGGATCATTTCAGCTTTAATAAGAATAATATTGTAATTATATTATATGGGGACAGTTTAAATATAAATAATAAGGATATTGATGTAGGATTAAAAAAAATGTTAGATATTAGTAGTAAGACTAAATGTAAATTTATGTTGTGTACCTTGCCATACCTACCTGGTTTGACACAAGAACAAAATAGATTAATTTATAATATGAATTTAAAATTGTATAACCTAACAAATCATCATCGTGATGCATTTATTTACTTTGACATTAACTCATGTATTAAATCTTTTACTTTGACAAAGAATACAGTGTATCTGCCATATAGATATAAGCGTGAACTTGCTATGTTAATAGCATATAATATTAACCAGTCTGGTACATGTTCGGTATCAGACCATCGATCTACTATAATTTTATGTAGTAGTAATTTTATACATCAACCTAGATTAAGTGTAGACAGACAATCTAGCCCTAAGCTAGATTTAAACTAGTATATAAGACAACAGCTAAGCAGTGTTTTTCCATTGTGCATCAAAATATTCAAGGCTTGGCTAGCAAATTGTTAGAAATAGAATTGTTTCTGAATGATAACAATATTAAAATATTTTGTGTAACAGAACATTGGCTTAAACAATGTCAGTCGTTAGTAAATATTGAAAATTACAAATTAAAAAGTATATACTTTAGGACACAGGCTATTCACGGAGGTTCTGTTATTTTTGTACATGATAGTGTAAAATGTAAAGAACGAACTGACATTGTTAGTCTTTCTGTAGAACGGACCATTGAACTGTCCTGTGTGGAGCTGGAGCGTTATATTATTGTTTGCGTTTATAGACCCCCTTCCAGTGACTATAATATGTTTGAGACAGTCATGGAAGAAATATTAAAGCGTCTAAGCAGGAGTAAAAAAAAAGTTATAGTATGTGGTGATTTTAATATTGATTTACTTTTACAAACACAAACGGCTACACGAATTGTTAATTTGTTTCAGTCATTTAATCTATATAAACTTTTTAACGAACCCACACGAATTACACCTACTTCTGCAACTTGTATTGATAATATATACTGTGACTGCATCTGTTTAGAGAAAAATATTCTCAATACATTGACTTCGGATCACTGTGGCCAGAAAGTAGTTTTTGAATGGGATTGCATACCTACATTTAAAAGGATTAATGTTAGGCCTATAACTAAAAAAGGCATTAATAAATTTAGGAATAATATTAATAAAAACCTGCCCGTACTAAATGATCAATCCTATCCTAATAGTCCTTGTGAAATGTTTAAAAATCTTTTTAATTTAGTACATAAAGAATTTGAAAAAATATTTAAAGTTAAATCTTTAAATATTACCAAGGATTTACCATTTAGTAAATGGGCGACAGCTAGTATACATAGGTGCAGGAACATTCTTTATGAATTATATGGTATGAAGCAATATAATAAAGACCCATCTTTTCTTAGTTATGTTAGAAATTACTCAAAAATTTTTAAAAAAGTTTGTTTCACTGCAAAGCGTTTGTATATCAAAGAAAAAATACGCGACTCTGATAATAAAGTTAAAACAGTTTGGTCAATTATTAATGGTGAAATGGGTAAAAGCAAATCAAGTAATACCATAAAACTTGTAAATAATGACAGGGTTATTGACAAAAGTGCTGATGTTGCGCTTGCTTTTGAAGAATTCTTCAGTAGTGTCCCTGCTACTATTACTAATAGTTTAAATTCGTCTTCAGCACTTGCAGAGACCTTTTTGAGGGACCATGTTGCGGAGTGCAGTACATTATTTGAATTACGACACGTAACTGCTAATGATATTGTTACTGCCTTTAAGACGCTTAATCTTAAAAATACTTGTGATCTTTGGGGAATGTCCGTAAATTTAGTTAATAATATAATAGAAAATATTGCGAAAAATTTAGCTTCCATATTTAATAAGTGTTGTGACTATGGTACATTTCCTAATTTACTAAAGCTTAGTAAAGTTATACCTTTATTTAAGAAGGGCGATCAAGAAGACTGTAACAATTATAGACCTATCTCTATTTTACCAACATTAAGTAAGGTATTCGAGAAGTTAATATTAAACCAATTGAGTAGTCATTTTGCAAATAATAATTTACTGCACACCAAACAGTTTGGTTTCACAAAGGGGCGCTCAACCACAGATGCTGGAGTTGCACTTCTAACACATATATATAAGGCATGGGAAAACTCAAAAAATGCTCTAGGGATATTTTGTGACCTCTCCAAGGCATTTGACTGCGTTGAACATTGTACTTTGTTACGTAAACTTAATCACTATGGAATTAAAGGAAAAGCCCAGAACCTCATAGCGTCATACCTGCATGATAGGATACAGACTGTAGTTGTTAATGGAGAACGTTCTAGCGGTGCGTCAATTAACATTGGTGTTCCACAGGGGTCAATTTTAGGTCCCTTCTTGTTCTTGGTATATATCAATGATCTTCCCTATTATTTGCAGGATAGGTGTGAAATAGTTCTGTTTGCAGATGATACCTCATTAATTTTTAATGTGGATAGGCATGACCCAAATGTTGACGAAGTGAACAGTGCTCTTTTACACATATCTGAATGGTTTACTGCCAATAATTTATTATTAAATGCCAAAAAAACCACTTGTGTTGAATTTTTACTTCCTAATGTAAAAAAGTTGAACAGAGATATTACCTTGAACGGGGAGGTATTGCATCCTACTGAGTCTACTGTATTTCTAGGGTTAACATTGGACGAGAAACTACAGTGGGGAGCCCATGTCAACACCGCTGCAGGTAAGCTCAGTTCTGCTGCATATGCAGTCCGAAAAATAAGGCATCTCACCGATGAAGATACGGCCAGATTGGTTTATTTCAGCTACTTTCATAGCATTATGTCCTATGGAATTCTACTGTGGGGCAGGGCTGCAGATATAGAAACTATATTTATCTTACAGAAAAGAGCCATTCGCTCTATATATAATTTACGTGCTCGGGACTCACTAAGAGATCATTTTAAGAATACTGGTATCCTTACTGTACCATCACAGTATATATTTAATAATATTTTGCATGTACACAAAAGCTCTGACTTACACACAAGAGTAGGAGATAGACACGATTATGGCACAAGGAACAAGAATAGAATTGAAATGCCATTTTTCCGATTAGCTAAAGTTAAAAATTCATTTATGGGTCAAGGTATACGCTTATACAATAGAATTCCTCATAATATTAAAGAGTTTAGTAGTACTAAATTTAAAACTTACATAAAAAATGTACTAGTTCAGAGAGCGTACTACAGTATTCAGGAATATATGGACGATAAAGACCCATGGAGGGTTGTCGCGTAAAAACCACAGGACAGTTCTTTGGCATATTATGTAGTTAGGTAGATATAAGTTACATATTATGTAAATTTATTGACATTATTTAAAAGAGCAACTATGGAGTTTCTTGCCGATTCTTCTCCATAGATACTGCTTTCCGAATCGGTGGTAAATGTTAAAATACTATGTAATGACGATTCGAAAGTGCTACTAAATAGTATAATTGAATAAATGAATGTTTGAGTTTGAGTTTGAGTTTGAGTTTGATGATTAAACGAACAATCAAAAAAGAAGCGGTTTTGTAAGTTTAAATAGTATTTCTAGTGAATAATAGATGGCGCTTTTTTGTAAAATGTGTACAGTTTATCAAAGAATATGTATGAATATGTGTGAATGTATATATATACGTATATTTTTATGTATAAATATTGTAATTGTTACAGAAAATATTATGTGGACATATTTCTTAAATTTTATTTATTATTTGTAATTTTATTGAAGTTTAAAATTTGGAAGAATAGCGGGATTATCATAGTGACATTATTTTTCTCTTCGGTTTGTTCTTCTACTCATTGCTAGATAGCGTGAATTATTCGTAATTATTATTTCATCTACTCAGCACTAGATGGCGGTGTTTTTTATTTTAATTCATGCAGTTTCGTTACATAATTTTATTATCTTAATTTCAAGTATAAAAATAATAAATATTTATTTCATTGAATAATTATAACAATCTCTCTTTTGTTTCAATTAATTTCAGATCGGAGAGAATTTTTTTATCAGATAGGTAGTTATTATTGAATTGAAATGCGTTAAAACAACATATAAAATACACTCATAACACCAAGCCCAAGTGTGAGATTTGTCAAAAGACATTTGCTAACCAGAATAACTTAAAACGGCATATGATAATACATAGCGAAATCAAGGAATTCGTCTGTGATATATGCTCGAAACGGTTCAACCAAAAAATAACAATGCAAGCACACAGACTGACGCACATCAACTCGGCAACTTGTAATCTCTGCGACACAGTGTTTGAAGATAAAGCTGCCTTAACAGTTAACATTGCATAAAGAATCTGACGAATGCACAAGATCGATGTATTTTAAGTAAATAAGTAATAGAGATCACTCTTTTTATAAAATAAAATAATGTAATAAAATATTGATAATATTATTGCACTAAGATTATACAATTTCAACTCATTGTTATTACTTGTATTCTTCTCTTTTATTCACTTCTTATTTATTATCAAGCTTTACTCGCGACTTCTTTCAAACACAGAAACTAAACCTGAAATGATGCGGTTTTTTTTCGGGATAAGATTTTTATATAACTTCTACTATCTAGATCTAAAACTTTTACACTTAATTTGCATTTGCAAGTACCTATTTAAATATCAAATTGCATTGTTATTTGTAAGCATTAGCACCTTATCATTATTAGACCTTATTCTTAGTTAGGTGTACCTTTACATGAAGAAGAAACCTTTTGAATGGTAACGTAAATATAAAAATGGTTAGGTTAATCATTTTTTGCGATAGTAAACTGTGTATTTTCGTTTAAATAGACAGGGCATTTATGTAAAACTAATTTTAATTAACCTTATAATACATACATAAACGAATTTACTGTGTTCTTTTATAGAATGGTAGTTATTATGTACAATAAATAATAATTAATAATTTACCGTGTATACCTACATATGTTACCGGCAATCTTTGCGATGCAGCATAATATTATAAAAAAAAATTGGGTATTTAACTAGCTGTCTGGCCTGGATTCGCCACTGGTATGTCTATACATATCTAACGCGGAAATAATTTTTGTCATCGGTCCATTCGTTCTTGAGATTAGCGCGTTCCTACAAAACATACAAACTCTAATAAAAATATTTTGAACTCTTAAAGAAATAAAATAATTTATTGGGGAAGGAAGGTTAAATAAAACAATTATGTACTTAATTATAAATAAATTTTAATTCAGGTATAAAAAATCCTGCCTAGTTTTACATGCGTCTCCTTTCTCACATATCAATTATCAGCTATCTACCTAAATATATTTGTTTCAACATTCTAACAACTATAAGAATTATGGTTTTTGGTATTCGACACAATTTATATTCAAATTACTTAAAATACAATATTAATATCGCCACAGAATATACTAAATGACCTATTTATGTTGCTTCTCATAGAAAAATTAGGAAGATGTTTAAAAATTTAATAACTTTTCATTATTTTAGGATAAACAAAATAATGCAATACTTCTGATTCTAGTTTCATTTTGGGTTCAAATAAATTGGTAATTTATGTTTAAAGTTTTTTAAATACTTAATAATTAGAAGAATCTTCAGGCACAAATATATTTAAAGAAACAATTAAAAACCTCATCTATTACTATAGAACTAAAACACTAAGATCCTAGTAATAACAAACATTCTGTGATATTTCTGTACATACTTATATTAAAATTTATAAAAAGTTCGCATGTTTTCTACAAAATTGTCAGTCAAAATGTCTATCTAACTAAAGCATTACTATCTTCTATTTAGGGCCGATTTTTCAATGCTTGGATAAAACTTATCCTTCCAATAAAGTATTACACGATAATATTAAAATGTCACCCGTAAACTGTCAAAGACGGGCAATTAGAATACGTTTTTAAAATGGTAGTTTTATACATTATTCGACGAATAAGTTTTATCCAAGCATTGAAAAATCGGCTCTTATTCTATTAACTATTTATTGCTATACCTATACATTTTATTTGAGGTCTGAATTTGGCGACTAACAAGTATTACTTATCTATACAATACGCTTTGCGCTGTATACATTAGTTACTAGTGAAACAAAATTCCATTTCCGAACATAATTCGAAAATATTCTTCAACCTTCTCTAAAACCTATTTAGTACTTATTCCAAGGCATATTGTCAATCGAATGTTTTCTCAACTTGTGTTTTTTCAAATATTTAGAGTCGATAAATGCCTCACCACAAATTGTGCACACATAAGGCCTCTCACCCGTGTGAGTTCGTAAATGTACCACCAAGTTTCCTTTTAACGCAAAGAACTTCATACAAACTGAGCATCCGAACTTCTTCTCTCTTGTATGCGTTAATTGATGTGTTCTTAAGTGCGTCTTAGTTTTAAACCGTAGTGAACACAATTGGCAAGGGAACGGCCTCTCGTTTGTGTGAACTCGCTCATGCATTATCAACATCGCTTGACTCGCACATCTTTTGCCGCAGATTGTGCATTCAAACCTCTTCATTTGTTTATTACCCTTTTTATCCTCCAACCTCTCTATAATGTGCGTTTTTTCTATATGCTGGTCCAATGCTGATTCTAGCGAGAACATTTTCTTACATATGGAACATGCATAACCCAAGAGTTTTCCCAAATTCGTTGTTACTTCTTGTCTAACTGTCTTCATTAGTTCTTCTTTGACGCGATTGATTTTCGATCTTGTACATTCGTCAGATTCTTTATGCAATGTTAAGGCAGCTTTATCTTCAAACACTGTGTCACAGAGATTACAAGTTGTCGAGTTGATGTGCGTCAGTCTGTGTGTTTGCATTGTTATTTTTTGATTGAACCGTTTCGAGCATATATCACAGACGAATTCCTTGATTCCGCTATGTATTATCATATGCCGTTTTAAGTTATTCTGGTTAGCAAATGTCTTTTGACAAATCTCACACTGAGGCTTGGTGTTATGAGTGTATTTTATATGTTGGGTTAACGCATTTCGTCTCACAACTTGGTTACAGAATGGGCAAGACACTACTGGTCCTGTTGATCTATGGAGTAGTGTATGGCCAGTTAATATTTCTGCTGTTTCAAAACCTTTACCACAAAGGTTACATAAGTGTTCACCTGCTGGGTTGTGTTTGTATTGATGTTTCTCAAATTCTGCTAGATCTTCAAATTGTTCCCCACAATCACAGAGGAATGTCCCATCCTCTTGTTGCAATACAGTCGCTATTTGCCCTTCATCTGTATATTCAATAACAAATTCTGAACCATCAACTTTCAATATCTGAAACTGTGAATTATCGTCACCCTCGCACAATATAATTTCTTCTTGTGCCATATTATCGTCATTTTCATGCGATTCCTCTTGTGTTGCTGTTAAATACTTAACATTTTCGTCATTTTTAAGTAGAATAGTCTTTTCAAGACCGGATGGAGTGACGATTTTGATTAAATTTCTTGGATTGAACTCTTTGACTCCATCTGTAAGAGTAACCGTAATGGGATTGTCTTTATCATTGGTATTGTCAATTGTAATAAGTTGGTCTTCATTTGTGTCTACAATATCCAATGCATTTGCAAAATCAACTTCATTTTCATGACCTTCTTCATTTTCTAAAATAGTTTCCGGAACACTAGCTGAAACTTTTGTGTTTGATATTAAGAATGAATCGATACAGCTCTGCAAGGAATCATTTTGTATAACATACTCATTTGTATCTGCATTCTGTGAATTTGAATCTTCATTTATACAAATATTGACCTCTTCATGCTCAACTTCTTTCTTAATAGGAGCTGGAAGTGGCAGTGGTTTCTTATCATTCTTATCATCTCCATCTTTAGGGTCATCGATAACTAAGACATAATAATAATCATCATCATCCATAGGTTCTGTTTTAATTATGGATTCCAATTTCTTCATAGATTCCTTTGTTTTATCCTCATCACTCATATTTTGGTTGGAATTCATATGTTTTTCAATCTGTGATAGTAACTCATCTTTTATATCAGCAGGAATGGTATTGAGTTGTGTTTTTAATTCATTATCCATTTTTAAACATTGTTCCCTGAATTCATGAGCCGATTTCATTATTGTAAAGCAACAGTCGCACAGCCTTTGGGGTAGCCTGTCGTCTTCTGTAACCTGTAATAAAAAGTATTTCATTGTATTAATATACACATGGTAATGTGAGTCTGTTTGTCTGTGTTTAGTAACATCTAGTTTAAACATGGTAGAAAATTACATATAATTTAATTTGTACCTATATCTTTTATATGTTAAAACTATAACAATACATTATTATAATAGAAATGTATGTACAGTAAATAAAGATTTAATTTTTCAGAAAAACACATTAACTATAGAATTAGTTTTAATTAATGCAAGTTAATTACCAATTTGTTTTACTATCAATTATTATCATAATTTATGCTTAGTTATATGAATGATCATTTGTTAATTCATATCAATGAGACATAATTTTAAATGGCTTTTATACATAGTTTGTGTGTAAATATCTTAGCTGTGCTGTGTGGACGAATCATGTTAAAATTAAGTACTTCTAGCATGTTAATTAATGTGTTATTCTGGGGTATGTATATAACCTGTGTACTTGTGAAGTTTCATCCAAATCCGTTCAGTAGTTTCTACATGAAAGAGTAACAAACATCCATCCATCCATCCATACTTATAAATTTTCACATTTATAATATTAGTATGATAATTTTATTAAAATTTTAAGTTTCTTTCAACGTATAAACATAATGCAAAGGTGACCGAATGACTGACTGATCTATCAATACATAGCCTAAAATACTGGACCAAATGGGGTGAAATTTGCTGGCAGAGTTTTCATAAATTCTACTCTCAAGGGGATATATAGGGGGGGAGGGGGAGTGTAGGTTTGCACAACAGCAACATCTAGTTAAACAGATATATCTAGACCAACTTATTTCAAATTTCCTATAAGTTAAAGGTAATCCTGATGATAATGTGTATGTGTTGTTTAGACAAAATGTGTATTTATTATTATGTATGTTAACAAGAAATTTATGTGAGTATATTATATACCCTTGCATCAATTTCGGTATATACCACGCACAAAAAGTAAAGTATTGTAGGTTATGTTAATTATTAGAGAGAACATATATAATATTCTTAGTGTCTATCATGTATAATGTAATTTGAATTAAGTTATTTGAAGGTTGACAAATTAAAATATTAATAAGTGAATGGATTGTTTAATCATATTGGTCTTGTATTTTTAACTGGAGATCATATTCCTGACCTTTTTGTAAGATAATAGGAGGAATATGATGATTGTTATTCCAAATTGTAAAAATATAAATGGGCTTTTAGTTAGGTATTAAACATAACAATGTACATAGTTGTTAAATATATTATTTACCTTGTGAACTTGTTAAACCACTAAAGCAAATGATTTTATCAGCCTATATCTGTATACAAGATTTACATCTTTTTAAAATTTTAATTTTCACACTCTGGTTGAATTGATACATTGTCAATTTTGACATTATCCCTCGAATATTATTAATGAAAATTATCACATAATTAATATTTAACCATTATTACTGTAAGCTATTGAATAAGTAACCGTAATAAGCAATGGTTAGCTTAAATATGAGCATTTTACCTCAATAGATGTTGTTTCCAAAAACTTTTCTTTAATATTTTCATCGTTGTCTAATATTGACACTGTTGTGTCCGGCGAAAGACAGCATCGACATAAATTTGACCACGATTCCATTTTTGATTAGAACGTATCGTACATTACTATTCCGCCAGGAAAATCTGAAAAATATTTATATATTCGTTTAGAATCCATTGTTTTGACAGTCATTTGCTTATAATCAGAGACCACAATAAATAAACGTAGGTATCCAAAGAGTAAAAATTATCTACGGACCTTGTCCATAAAGACGATCTATTGCAATTTATAGACAAGAGAGCGTAGCAAGATGGCTGCACAACGCGGTACGAGATTCCACCGGAAATAGTGTCAACTGTCATGAAGTTGTCTCATGTTCGCATTGCGTTCGCATGGCCACAGATTATATAAAACAATTTTACGAATGTTTACCTAAATAATAAATATACAATAATCATAAAATAGATAAATGACGAATATTTAATTGTTTTTCAGTTATATAAGTTTAAAATAAAAACGAAGAGGTTCGTTTAAATTTGTGATTTATTTTTGACATAAGGTTTTTAAAATAATTTTAATCCCATCAACCCCGAGCATCAACCAGTCATCAACTCTGTGCATCAACTCTGGATGCTCTGGATTTAAGGCCATAGACAATTAGACTTCGTTCGTCGTTAATCTTTTTTGAGGTTTTTCCTAATTTGCTACAACCATAAAGCTTCCTTATAAAAACAAACTTTAGGTATTAGGTACTTAAAAAAAGTGAGTTTTGACTTTGAAATAATAATATATTCATTATTCATTCAATATCTTTTCTCTCTCTTACCTATCGATTTAAGCTATCTTTTGATTAAATTACTGGGAATTTGTTTCAGAATTAATTAATATTAATATTAAGTTGTATTGGGTTATTAATTATTTGATAGTCCAATACCTAAATAATAGTTCCAGCTCTTAAACAAAGTGCATAAGTTAGTGCCTATAAAGCAGCTCCTCCCTGCCGCGGCTCCGCCCTATTTCAATACTATTTTTGTATTATGATATTTTAACATTATTTTGTGAGACGTTTGCGCTAGCCGCAGGCAGACATGAATAAAATAGTTAAGTTTAGCAAACGTTTCAAAGCCAGAAAAGGTTTGTGTACAATTTTGGCATTAAAAGTTAGATAGGGTAGCCACTTTTTAATTTAAGAAGAAAACATAATAATGTTTCAATATTATTTTGGTAATTTGCGAGATGCTACTCGACTATTTTAAACGCAATTTATTCAGCAAGCGTGGTCAGTGGTATCTAAATTGATTTACCTGTTTTAATGATTCTGTATCAAATGGCTAAGACAGGACCGTATTACTGGGGCTTAGCTGTCTGTCGGTATGTCGGTCACCAAGTTATATTTCATAAACCGTGGTAGTTATACATTTGAAAATTTCAAAGATGACTGAATATTGCCGCTATAACAACAAATATTAAGCAACGAAATAAATATTTAAGGGGCAACATGCTGAAGATATTTTATAATTGAATAGTGGCAACCCTATACTGCGTGGGCGGTCATAATTTAAGCTCTTGGTCCAACGGAAACTGGCCCATCTTTCATCGGCCGGGTTAAGATGATTTATTTATCAACCATCTCATTAAACATTTATAAGCTTTAAGATAAATTCGCTTATATAATTATATTATAATTTTTACTTTATTTGAAAATATGAGAACTATTATTCTGGCTTTGTTAGTTTTTTATGTGAATGTAAATTGTATGAAGTTTTGGTGATTTAAAAATCGTCGATGAAATGATAATGCTGATACTGATTAACCCATTGAGCCCCGAACGGCCCGATCGGTCCACGACACAATAGATTTTCTATTGTGTCTGTGATTACGGGGCCTGAGTTAATAAAAAGGTGTAGATACACTTACATAGTTAAGATAGAATAATATGTAAAGTCCGTAGGGATCTTCCACAGCGAAATGTAGGGTTATACCCTATAGGATGAAAAATATCTCACCGCTTTTAGATAAATAAAGAATTTTCCATGGGATCGGAAATGAAGCGATAGCAGTGAATGCTTTGTAGGAGGCAGTTTATAAGATTTCGATGAGAATTTTTGTTTGTTCGTTTTAAAAGAAATTAAGTTATCACTGTCACATGTTAGTTTATTATTATAGTTGTCTTAATATATTTAACGCGCTTTTTTGTTTCCGCTGTATATTTGTATGTACATAAATTCGACTTTAACCCATTTTTAAAGATTTATTTGAATGTTTCTACACGTATCAAGGATCGGTGATAATACGAATAAATAATAATAAGTATTATGAGTATCTATATCTTATTATCCTGATAAGCAATAAAATAAAATAAGAGGTAAATAAAAAAGTATTACACTATTAAAAACATTATCCTTTTAGTGGCAGAAGAAAGCCTTGATCAATAGTTGGTTTATCTATTAGAATTTCTGCAAAACATCGAACTACATATATTTAATATAGAGGAACGGCTATAAATCAACTTACCCTACAACCTGAACGCTCCTTACATACGTTTTATTTAAAACTCTTTACTATTGGTTCTCGAACTGAAGTCACAAACTGGAATTTAGTGTGATTTTTTCAGTGATACTATACTAGGTAGTATCTGTGATGATACAGACAACGCTCTTTTTAAACTTAGAATATCTATTATATTTATTTTATTTTAAATTATTTTTACTTGACTGCTTATACATATCATTCTATTTTATTTTACAGTATACTAAGACATAAAAAGTGCGTTTCAATAATTTGAAATGCATTTTCTCTATAAAATTATAGAATAGGTACAGAGTATGTGTTTGACTTTAGCTTTTTGACAGCAGAAGCAGCATTATCTAGCGAATCAATGCAAGTCAATGCAGTATCAGAATATTTTCAATCGATTAGGAGATGTATTCTGTAATACCAGATAGTACTAAATAGTGTGTAACTACTACTGGTTTTACCTATCAGCACGTAGAAGCTTAACGTTGGACATTCCAACCCCCCTAGACAAGTGGCTTTCTATTAGCGTAAAGTTCAATAGAATAGATTATGAATGTATGAGATTGACGTTTGATTACGACGACGACAACGATTGATTACGTCAATCTCATACATTCATAATCTATTCTATTGAACTTTACGCTAATAGAAAACCACTTGTCTAGGGGGGCTGATGTACCTACTCTACAATTTTTTGGTATATATTGCATGTGGTGTTAGCCTTTAAGTAGCTGTTGCATTTATAGTTATTTTGTGTTCTTGTTTCTGTATGCTTGTGTTGTTGTAAATAACTGTTGGCTGACCTTAATAAATTAAATAAATACATTTAAGTAATGAAACTTAAATTGAAACACGTAGTAGGGGCAAGATTGCTAGGGGTAACTTTGCTTCAAGTTGATTGAATAATCCCCGCAGAGCATCCATCATCTGAATATCGGCTGTGGAATCATTTAACACTTATATGTAAAATTATTCCATTGGTTTTATATTTATAGAAGAGCTCCGGATTTGCTTATTGCTATAATGTCCTGAGAAAAAGGGATGTTTGTGATTCTAGAGTCATCGAATAAAACAAATAAATATGTCTGGGCTTTTATATTCATATATTCATAGAGTCAATAGAAATATGATATGAAAATTATGGATAGATAAGTAAAAGTTATCATTGCTTTTTACATACAAAATCTATCTTTATTATCTACCTAGTATCTATGCAGAAATATTTCATCTGTAGTATACATAAACATACATAATTCTATCAAAGAAGCTGGTCGTAGCTTATTACAATACATAATTAAGGTACTGGAAGACGGGCACTTTAAAACCTCTTACAACTGCAAATCCTGCATGTATAAAAAACGCTCGTAAAATTTCATTAGATCAAAGCCTGAGCTCCAGTATTGATTATCATCAAGAGAAGTGAGAACAGCGCTAAGCATCCACTAAGATAAGTAATGCAGGCTCATTTATATGCAAATTAGTGCCAATGGGCCATTATTCTATTGATTGCCGTGATAGGCCACGTTTTGTAACTATAGATGGCTTTAAGCTGACGATTTGTTGGCTTTTGGAAGTAAAATACGTTTTTAGAAGGGAAAAGTGAACTACAGGATAGTGTTTCAATATTTTTTTTATTTTATTATGGTCATGTAGAGAAAAATAGGCCTTGAACAAGGTACAAAGGCCTTCTCTATCTTTGAGAGGTTGTGAATTAATAATGCTGAGTAAAATAAGTCTTGAGCAGGGAAAAGTATCAAGCATCGTATCTTCTTGTAAGGTACATAGGACAGTCAATAAAGTTTCAATCATTTTTATTACAATTAATAAGGTCATGAAGAGTAAAAACATCTTGAGCGGGGTTAAAAAGTTCGTACCGTGTTCTCTTATTAGGTACTGGTAAGTACAGTTTCACATTTTTTACTGTACGTTTAATAAGGTTATGCATTTTGTGCTAGTAGAAGGTAGATAGAGAAAAGTTCTAATTACTTTCTCTCCCGGAACCTTGGGAGTAATTTACTTAACCAGTAGAAAGTTAGATTGTAAAGGGAGTGATCGGATAAAGTTTATTTATCTACCTGTTCATGATTGTTTCTTTTACTGATCATAGTTTTCTTAACTGATATCTTTAATACAGGTTACCTACTCGGTAATTTAACAAAGATGCCATAGTCTCGAACCGTAAATCTTAATATATATAAATCTCGTGTCACAATGTTTGTCCTCAATGAACTCCTAAACCACTTAACCGATTATAATAAAATTCGCACACTATGTGCAATTCGATCCAACTTGAGAGATAGGATAGGTTTTATCCCGGAAATCCCACGGGAAAGGGAACTATGCGGGGTTTTCTGTGAAAACGCGGGCGAATCCGCGGGCGGAAAGCTAGTTGATATATACCTATCATTATATAATTACCACCTAAATGTATTTAGCTCTAAGGTTAGGTTAAGTTTGATTGAATAAACGAATTTGAATTTAAACGAATTTTCTTTTTTTGATAAGATGTTGTGACATGTCTATGTTCCGTGTAAAATTAATTGTAAATAAATAATATTGTTGTTAACTTCTTTCTTTCTTTGACCATACAAATCAAACAAAACTAAATTAAATATACATACGTATCAGAAAGTTATTATAATATGTTTTATTAGTTTTTTGACGACGCGGTTGGCGCAGTGGTAAAGTAACTGCCTACTGAGCCGACGGTCCCGGGTTCGATCCCCGGTCAGGGCAAATATTTATGTGATGAACTCAATTATTTGTTCTTGGGTCTGGGTGTTATTATCTATATAATTATGTATTTATTAAATATTATATTTATCGTCGCCTAGTACCCACAACACAAGCCTTAATTGAGCTTACTGTGGGACTAGGTCGATTTGTGTAATAATGTCCTATAATATTTATTTATTTATTTATTTATTGTAAATTTTTGTAGCCTCAAATGCAACTCATACACATTTGATTTCTACTCATTTCATGTATCATACCTACATGTTATCAAATATAGAGTCAGAAAATAATATTGCTACAAAGAAAATATATAATGGATTTTGTATCTGTTTACTCCATTCTTCCTACGTCTACGTCCCTTCGTTGTGACTAGGCAGCGCACAGCGATGTCTTTTCAATAAAGAAAAGAAAACAATATAAAATCCATCAAATGCTTACATCGGCGCGGGTATCTTTTTAAATTGAAAACACCTAAAAAGGGAAAATGAAAATTCGTCTAGGCGCAAAAAACGCTAAAGATGAATATCACAGCGACCGTGAAAAATTGTATTTTAGTCAGAAAATGAATTCATTAATCTCACCCTGTCAACGTTGGGAATGATATTAAAATTGCCTTGTTATAATATATATACACATAGGATTATATAATTTCTTAGTCCTGATATAGCTGCTACCTTTTTTATAGTGGGGAAATCTTCCAAAGATACCCACGGCCCCCGGGGAAGTAGCCGTGGGTTATGTCGGATTCTTACCGACTAAAACCCCACTGTGTTCCGTCGAGCCGCTTTAATGATGGGTCCGAGGGTATTGGTTGGAATTCTTCCGCGACATATAGCTGCTACCTATACCTTCATAGTTCATGGTATTGAACAAAATAGCGCCTCTGTTTTATTAGTTGTTTTTAAATTCAAATTATTTAGGTACATTTCTTTCGTTCTTTAATTCGTGTAAACCACAGGTGTAAACTGTTATATTTTTTTATTTATTCAATTTAATTAAAAATTCAATAGTTTTTCATACATGGGATTAAACAAAGCTATTAAAATAGGACTTATCCTGTATGTAGAGTAATTATAAGGTCCATTATCACTACATAGTATAAAACAAAGTCGCTTTCTCTGTCCCTATGTCACTATGTCCCTTTGTATGCTTAAATCTTTAAAACTACGCAACGGATTTTTATGCGGTTTTTTTAAATAGATAAAGTGATTCAATAGGAAGGTTTTAGTATATAATTTATTAGGTTTTAGACAAAGCGGGCGAAGCCGCGGGCGGTAAGCTAGTAATATATAAGATGACAAATGTGTATCTTGCATGAACTTAGGTGAGCTTTATGGATATCGTAATATGGAGCATTTATAATATGAGAATACTATTATAAATGCCTTTATATGATAATACTTGATGCATTAATATGTCTCAAGTCCTTAAAAACGGTTAAACGAATTAATTATGAAACGCAAAATGACATAGCGCCTCTCTGTAAGGACGGAGGGTCTTACATAAGACTATAATAGTCAGGTGCGAGCATCAATTGACCCTACATAATCGACAAGCGATTATCACTTGCTCAGTATACATTGCTCCTTTTGATAACATATTCTTCTTATAAATAGTTCACAGGAGGCAATGTATTGCGAACGAAGATATAATTTCTTATTGTTAAAGATCAAATTCTTAATATTGATGTAGGGTCATATTTCAGTGTAATAGCATTTACTGTAACTTTATCCCAATTAGTAAGGAAGTGGTGGTCAATTACAACCTTTAACTATGTTCAGTAATGCGTTGTACCATACATATTTTGTACTAGTCGATAGCCCCGGTTTCATCTGCGCTGGCCTAATAAAAAAAGTTACAAAAGATATAAGTAGCCTGTCTTACAGGAATTAACTTTTTTTCAATTTGTGAAATCCTGTCAATCTCGTTATGATCCATTGAAATGTTACATTTTTTAGGCCTGACCTTGAGTTTTTTAGAGGACGCAATTTTATTTTTTTGATGTGTAGGGGGGGTCAGTGTGAAGCTAAAACCAAGTTTGTGGGGTCGCCACCCTTGTCCCATGGCCGCCATCTTGAAAATAGCGGTTGAAATGGTTTTAACGATATATCTCTTAAACTATTTATCTGATAATAAAACAATGTTAACATTATTTGTTGCAAATTAAATTCTCTACAACTTTGATTCAGTAACTTTTTGTCGTAGAACTATAAATAAAAAAGTTATAAGTGAAAATGTTCAGAAATTAGAGATGTTTATATTTTTCAATAAAACTTTTTTTTTATAAGTTTACGAAGAAATTATATCAGACCATTTTTGTAGATTGTTTTTCGTAGAACAACTTTTATATACAACATTTTTTCATTACGTCAATAGCTAAGGTTTTACAGCGATCAGAAGTGAGTAGGTACTATTTTTCAGTAGTAACTATACATAATAAATTGGCTATTGGCTCTTTTCCCAGACTCCACAACAATGGAAGCACACTGCAGAACATTTCAGCCCTGCTTTTCGACGTAAAAAAAACGCACTTCCAGACTCTACCTCCTGGGTTGTGGGGAAAAGATTCAATAATTAATTATTAATAATATTGTAAAATTAATTATTAAAAATATTATTATAACAAAAATAAAATAATTACTGGTGACAAATTATTATTAGTACACACATAATATATCGTATTCTGTATAGTAAAGAGTACTTAAAATAGTACTCACTTCGGATGGCTGTAAAACCTTAGCTATTTACTTAATGAAAAAATGTTGTAAATAAAAGTTGTTCTACGAAAAACAATCTACAAAAATGGTCTGATATAATTTCTTCGTAAACTTATAAAAAAAAAGTTTTATTGAAAAATATAAACATCTCTAATTTCTGAACATTTTCACTTATAACTTTTTTGTTTATAGTTCTACGACAAAAAGTTACTGAACCTAAGTTGTAGAGAATTTAATTTGCAACGAATAATGTTAACATTGTTTTATTATCAGATAAATTATAGTTTAAGTGATATATCGTAAAAACCATTTCAATCGCTATTTTCAAGATGGCGGCCGTGGGACAAGGGTGGCGACCCCACAAACTTGGTGATAGCTTCACACTGACCCCCCCTACACATCAAAAAAATAAAATTGCGTCCTCTAAAAAATGCGACCCCAAATGTAACTTTTCAATGGACCATTATTGATTTTATCTATTTAAACAAACAAAGAAAGAGACAAAATATCTCAATTGTAGTTAAGTCTCAATGTATCATTATTACTACTAAGAGCAATCTCTTAAATTTTTAATACGCATAAGAAAAATTCACCAAATAATATATCTAATAAACTCTACTTCCTAATAAATATTGAATTCTTGGGAGTTGTCACGGATAGTCCTACATTTTACGACCTATGGCCGGTGCTAACATCTAGGATATTATGGGTATAGTACGAGATCCGGCTGCAGGATCAGTGCGTTCATCGGTTTTTTGCTGAAAACCGAATTTTTATGTATATTTATAATTAGGAGAATATATATCGACTAGGTTGCCAGTCAAAATTTGGCCGCAAGCATGTTTAATTAAAATTTTTCTAATCGATTTTTGGGAAAAAAATTCGTTCACTTGTTTTTTGAATAAAATGTAGTCTACATCACGTCAAATGATATAAAAATTCTAAAAAATCACGGTTGCCGCTTTTCACCTGGCCGCAACATCTTGGCAGCCTGGTGCAAACAGGTATGATTTCGATTTATTTTTACGTTCATAACGCACATTTATGAATCATATATCAAATTAAAGCTATTTTTTTTTCTATTTATTATCATATATGGTTGCCTAATTAAATCCGGCCGCAAATAAGGGTTGCTGGCTTATAAAAATTATAAATAAAGGATTAGTGCATTCATCGGTTTTTTGCTGAAAACCAAATTTTTATGTAACTATATGTATTTATAATTAGGAGAATATATATCGACTAGGTTGCCAGTCAAAATTTGGCCGCAAGCTTGTTTACACACAACCTTAAATATTCAACATCTTTAACAGCCGGCAACCCTTATTTGCGGCCGGATTTAATTAGGCAACCATATATGATAAAAAATATAAAAAAATTAGCTTTAATTTGATATATGATTCATAAATGTGCGTTATGAACGTAAAAATGAATCGAAATCATACCTGTTTGCACCAGGCTGCCAAGATGTTGCGGTCAGGTGAAAAGCGGCAACCGTGATTTTTTAGAATTTTTATATCATTTGACGTGATGTAGACTACATTTTATTCAAAAAACAAGTGAACGATTTTTTTTCCCAAAAACCGATTAGAAAAATTTTAATTAAACATGCTTGCGACCAAATTTTGACTGCCAACCTAGTCGAAATATATTCTCCTAATTATAAATATACATAAAAATTCGGTTTTCAGCAAAAAACGATGAACGCACTAATCCTATATTTATAATTTTTAAAAGCCAGCAACCCTTATTTGCGGCGGGATTTAATTAGGCAACCATATATGATAATAAATAGAAAAAAATTAGCTTAAATTTGATATATGATTCATAAATGTGCGTTATGAACGTAAAAATAAATCGAAATCATACCTGTTTGCACCAGGCTGCCAAGATGTTGCGGCCAGGTGAAAAGCGGCAACCGTGATTTTTTAGAATTTTTATATCATTTGACGTGATGTAGACTACATTTTATTCAAAAAACAAGTGAACGAATTTTTTTCCCAAAAATCGATTAGAAAAATTTTAATTAAACATGCTTGCGGCCAAATTTTGACTGGCAACCTAGTCGATATATATTCTCCTAATTATAAATATACATAAAAATTCGGTTTTCAGCAAAAAACCGATGAGCGCACTGATCCTGCGGTGGGATCTTAGACTAGTAGTATGCACTAATATCATAAATGTGTGATATTGTGAGAATAAATGGATAGATGTTTGGATGTATGTATGTTCATATTTAGTACATGGAAACATTGAATACTGCTATTATAATTGAACTACCCCTACCAAGTATTATAACCATATTATAACGATATAGGTACGTTTTCAAAATAGTTAGGCTCATATTTGAAGTGCGCAAATTAAAGCTTTATAATATCATGAAATATCATAATACATAATCACGAAGACGTCAACTAATCTTATCTTAATATGTATATATAAATCTCGTGTCACAATGTTTGTCCTCAATGGACTCCTAAACCACTTAACCGATTATAATAAAATTCGCACACCATGTGCAGTTCGATCCAACTTGAGAGATAGGATAGTTTAAACATGTAGGTACCTACCACGGGCGAAGCCGGGGCGGACCGCTAGTGTATTATAAGGAGTGAGCCGATTACCATAATTCGTGTATAATTTCAAACCCTAGCTGCTAACAAGGTATTACAAAGACTTTATAACACAATATGACACGACTTTTCAGACTATAATGCTTTTGATGAAACAACGAGGCAGTTACATTTGTATTATACCTACCTATGTATTACGGCGATGAAAGGCCTTATTCGAATAAGCCTATTCTTAGCTTATAGGATTTAAGTTTAGGTTTATACATAACAATATCTAGTATATAATGGGTTGCGCTTGCATTTATAATATACATATACTGTATACATAATATCATTATTAAACACTAGCTGAGCTTCGCGGTTTCCCCCGCGTGGTTCCGCTCCTGTAATGATATATTATAACCTATAGCCTCGCTAAATAGGCTATATAGCACCGAAATAATTTTTCAAATCGGACCAGTAGTTCCTGAGATTTGCGCGTTCAAACAAACAAACTCTTCAGCTTTAGAATATTAGTATAGATTTCAATGTCATTTACGTATAAACTCAAACTGAGATTAAAGCAAGACGTAGGTATGTTACGTTTATTCAAAAACTGTTGAATGCATTATTATGAAAGTTTGGACAGAGATGGTTAACACAGCATAATATATATTATTATCTTGAGCTTACCTGGATGTTTCTAGCATGCTTTATAAAATAACATTATTCTGTTATCATATTTTAAAGTGCAGTTTGTTTTAATAATCACCAAAAACAAGATCAAAACAATAATGTTTTTTACTTGCATATAATTTTGTGCAGCAAAAAGATCCGTAATTAATATTTATGGATGATGCATTACTAAAAAAGTTTTTGTCACCCACTATACATTAATCTTACATTAATACCTTATAAATATTTAAATATAGATTTGTAGCCGTGCTTAATTAATATTTAATCCATTTCGCTAGTAATTTAATTCAAACATGCGATCGGGATAGACATATGATCTCATGTGGGTGGGAGCGAGAGATAAAATGTTGCAGAGTTGCGAAATGTGATGTTCACAGTTGGCTTGCGAACCGCACAAAGACTCGGGGTCGCGGGAAAAATTTTAGGGAGTTCTCCCCGATTGTGGGGAGTTTTTGTCATGACTATAATTGGAAATGCAATACAAATTTATACTTTTACTCAGTCACACAGTAAAATTTTGAAATTTGGCTTATACTTATATACCTTTTATAATTTGGTGCATGATCATATTATATTGATAATATATTATATATACTTTCATCGTGTGAGAATTCTAATGAAAGTAGTGAATAGAAGTCGATTATTTTGTAAAATGTACTTGAATAAGTTTATTATAATTTTTATGAAAGTACACATTTATATATTGAGAGATCTCAACAAAGGAAAACAATGAATAATATGCAAAACTATCAAATACATAATATCACATATAATATGGGTTTCCAAGATAGAGTTGGTATAAATTAATTATTTACAAAAACGCACCAAAAAACCAATACATATAAAATGAGTTAGTATTAAACGAATGGAAAGATAATGAACTAAATTAAAATGTAAATGTAAAATATTTCATTTTATATTTATTTAATAATACAAAAAAGAATGCATCTATACTCAACACATTTCTTTATTCCGTAACATTTGCCAGGGAGATTACATTTATGACACTGGCAACATTTAGGGAGTATAGACTGTGCTCTCCCGCCCGTTTCAAGCACGTTCCATTTCACATTTCAGTCCAAAGAGTTTCAGTCGTTCGGTAACCGTCGGGCGGGAGACTATATTCCCCCAATTCCAATTTTAAACAATCGAATTTTATTCGATTATAGAACGATCGTGTGAAAAACATTAGCTTTAACGTTGTACAATCTATATTTTTATTGAATGAAAAAAGGTTAGTGCTCAAATAGAGAATTAATTAAAAATAGTGTGTTCGCATCGCTGATAGAGCGTCAGGTGAGTTCCAGCATTTAAAATTTATGAATGTTTTTGCTTATGAAGAGTCTTTTTGGTGCAACTTTCAAATGAAAAATTAATTTTTGAAGAGTTGTTCAGCTGTTACGCTTTAATTGCTTTTAGTTTAATTATCTTAACGATTTTAGTGTGCGTTATATGAATAAAAATTACATATTTTATTGTTTGATTGGATATAAATTGAATTCGAAATTTAAATTTAAATATATTTAATTTATATTATGTCAATACAAAATATGATGCCTCCTTATTTTTTTTTATAATTATTATAAACATTCAAAGCCTAAACTAGAGAAATAAAACCATTTTAACGAGAAAAAATATCTATATTTTCTAGATATGCCTTTGAATACAAATGAAACAATACTCATGTTTATAAGAATGTCGAGTGATGCTGGACGAAAGATTTATGCAGTGCCATTACCATATTGCTGTGTCTATTATTTAGAGAGCAAACTCTATAGTAAATGTCTATGTATAATTTACTGTGAATTTACTGTATGTTAAATGTCGATATCCTTGTTTTGCTGATTTCCTAGTACAAATAGTCTACTCGGTACAGGGATTATGAAAAAAGTCTTGGTGGATAGATACAATTTAAACAATAAATATTTTAATGATATAATTAATATAAATAAACGAAATAATATCCATGAATTATGTTTTCACACACGAAACGATGTACTGATTCGGATGAAATTTAATATTCCGATAATTATGTACTATTTATGCCAATACTTGTCAAGGATATTATATCGATACAAAAAAGGTAAAAGAGCTCTATACCTAATTATTTCTAGTACCAGTTAAGTATCTTAGTGATAATGCCGCCTAATAAGATGTACTATGTTTATAAAATTGTAATAATATTAGAGTTAGTAAATAAATATATCAGTAATTGACCATATTATGATCACAAAATTCTAACTTTAAATAATAAACTCAAAATTATTAAAGTACCTATATATACATTTTCTAAAAGACAAAAACAAAATAACACATTCTTTTGCCATTATTCTGGTAATAAAATATTTCTTAAGGGATTCAAATCTTGATATATTTATAGCTATTCTTGTATTTTCTGTTAGCTAATATTCTGATTTAGTGATGAATATATTTTATTATCTACTAGCGGTCCGCCCCGGCTTCGCTATTTACGTTTTCCGGGATAAAATATAGCCTATACGGATTCGGAAGAATCCCTCTAAGTAATGGTAAAAGAAATTTTGAAATCGGTCCAGTAGTTTTTGAGCCTATTCAATACACACATACAAAAATAAAAAGGTTTCCTCATTATAATATTAGTATAGATATCTCAATTATGAAGAAATATAAAGAAATTACTCATGATGCGCGTTTTTAACAAACAAACATAAACGTAATTTTAAAATAAATAAAAATAAACACGGTAAAAACAATGATGTTAAAAGCATAGATTTAAATTCACTTCCCAAATCGGTAGGTATATAAAGCTTATCCTGGGATCACATTCTTTTGGGTATCATTTAAGCTATCACCAATTTAATTACTTTTGTGTTTCTTAAATAATAGGGTTTGTCCTCAAAATAGTAGATCTGTCACCAAAATGTAGTCACCAAACAATGCAAAATCAGTTCCACAATAAATCACCTAAAATCCTGAAATATAAGGTCTAGTACCAAATAAATGTTTTTGTATGTATTATAATAGGTGTGTCCTAATAATTATTTAAACAAACTAATTTAAAGAGATCACCAATAAATCATATTATGTTACTAGAAAATTGCATTAAGTTCAAATAAAAAAAAAAAACCGGCCAAGTGCGAGTCGGGCTCGCGCACAAAGGGTTCCGTAGCAGCAAATATAATAAATTACAGTTAAATCAACCTATCTCAAAAACTATAAGAGATACTTTGATCAAACCAAAAATCGTTGAAAGAGTTAATTAGCATGCATCACCTCTATTTTTTTTAGAATTTTATACCCCGTAGTTATAAAAATAGAGGGGGGGGGACATACTTTTTACGACTTTGAGAGCTGATATCTCAAAAACCGTTCACTTTAAGAAAAATGTTTTTTAGAAAACTTTATATCATTTTAAAAGACCTTTCCATTGATACCCCACACGGGTATGTACATCGAAAAAAAAAATTTCATCCCTCAGTTACATGTATGGGGGGCCCCACCCCCAATTCTTTTTTTTACTATTTAGTGTCATATTTTTGTAGCGGTTCATACAACACATATTCCCATCAAATTTCATCACTGTAGTACTTATAGTTTCCGAGTAAATCGGCTGTGACAGACGGACAGACGGACAGACGGACAGACGGACATGACGAAACTATAAGGGTTCCGTTTTTGCCATTTTGGCTACGGAACCCTAATTAGGGTTGTATCATCGTTTCAACCAAAAAATTCTGCTACTTAACTAGACTCCCACGGTTCTAAATTGCCACTGGTAGTATAAATTATATTTAAAAAAAATTTTTAGCAGAGTAGTAAATAAAACAATTATTAAAGTCAAAATAATCAATATTTATTGTTTAAAATAATTACCACTGAACAATCAGCGCTGGTTTAAAATAGCTGGCTTATGGCTAGCAGAATAGTAGATAAAACACTTAATTAAACTTAAAATATTTATTAATAATAATTATTAATATTTATTCTTAAAAATAATAACCACTGAATAATCAGCTCTGGTTTAATAGCTGGTTTATGGCTAGCATAATTGTAGATAAAACACTTAATTAAAGTTAAAATAATCAATTTTTAAAGCGCGCCAATTTGTTTCCGCCCCTTTGATCATTTTTTCATTAAAATTATAAATTGATGTATTAAATTGGTAACGAATACTATTAATTTAATATCTGAACGAAATAAAATGTTACTACTGTATTGGTGACAAAATATCAAATAAAAAGGAGTCGCAGTCAGGGATCGATAATCGATTTATTTGGTGACAGATCTACCATTCTGAGCACAGAGCTATTATTTAAGTAACAAAACTGTAATTATAAGAACGAAGTTTATATTCATGTAATGCAATATAATTTTATTGCTTATCGATCTCTTATTTGACACATATATTAACATTAATTTGATAATTCATACCTGGGAACAATTTTTGTTTATCTGAGAACGAAAATATTTCGTGGTGATAGATCTATTTATTAGGTGATACAACTTGATGACAAATATAAATTTTGGTGATAGAAAATATAGTTCCCCATTCTTTTGCCATTATTCTGGTACTTAATAAAATATTTCTTAAGGGATTCAAATCTTGATATATTTATAGCTCTTCTTGTATTTTCTGTTAGCGAATATTCTGATTTAGTGATGGATATATTTTATTATCTACTAGCGGTCCGCCCCGGCTTCGCTCGTGGTACATATTTACGTTTTCCGGGATAAAATATAGCCTATACGGATTCAGAAGAATCCCCCTAAGTAATGGTAAAAGAAATTTTGAAATCGGTCCAGTAGTTTTTGAGCCTATTCAATACAAACATACAAAAATATAAAGGTTTCCTCTTTATAATATTAGTATAGATATCTCAATTATGAAGGAATATAAAGAAATTACTCATGATGCGCGTTTTTAACAAACAAACATAAACGTAATTTTAAAATACACATAATATATATAACGAAAATCCATACATACCGTAATAAGCTTATGAAAAATCGTTACTTTTAAATAAAAGACGTGTGGCACTCGGGGACTGCCGCGGTAAAGCTATTGCATAGCATGCCTTCAACCCACACCTCCGCCGTGCCCATCGGAGTGGGGAGCGTGAGGTTTTTTTCGTTACGGAATTTCTGGATTCGGTCCCCGCGCTCAAGGCCCGCGATGGAAGATATGCAATAGCTTAAAAGCTATGCAATAGCTTAATAAAAAAAAAACGAAACGCTATTAAAACCTCCTGAACTAATTATTTATCAAAATAAACCGCATTTAAATCGAGTAAAGTTTTTTCTTTCAATGTTTTCAAATAAGAGAATACTAAGCAATGAGATACTGGATATTTAAATAAATGAATATTTACATTTTATTATACTGTTTTGCTTAGAGACGAACAATAATTAATGATCGTAAGGAATGAATTCAATGGCGTTTTATTATCGTTATTTTGATTGATAGAACTTCAATAAAATACGATAATAATAATATTTTAATCGAGTAACAAGAGTTAAAAAACCCGAATGAATATATTTGTATGTTTTTATATACATATATGGTAGGTTTACTTTAAATTATTGAACTTATTTTATCTGAGTAAAAAAAAAACATGCATACCTATTACCTATATTTTATGTTATTTACACCACTGCACTTATATAACAAGTTCGGCTGAAAGGATTTAAGGCGAAGTCGGTGCGAACAGCTAACCTATACCTTAATAGAAAAAAATCCCTCTAGCTAACGGTTCATTAAAGGTCCTATTTCACACAAGATATTTGATTCAATGTTCATTTGTTTAATCATCAATTAGGAACCTCTGCAGCGAGTAATTCAAATACGTCTTTATGTTACCGTATAAAACTGAAACAGCTAAGTACTTATTTACATTCAGAATTGTAACCTGCGCTTAAAAAAGCTGTTATTTAACTGGAGTCGCGCCTTTTCACCGTTTTGTATGGAGCGCTGCTATGTAGGTCAGTAATTGACGAAAACTTGAAAATTTCGCTTTGAAATTATAGTTGGATTCGTTAAAATGTGAACAAAGGCTAGGTTTCAGAATGGTTTTTAATTTAGAGCCGGCACGTTTATACCGGTTTGATTGCTTTGTAGGTGTTGTGTGAGTTTGATCAGGATTCGTTTTGGAAGTTTAGTAGTTTTTATGAGCATTGTATGCATCTATAATCAAAACATAAAATGTTAAAACATCAATCAGATTCGTCGAAAAGCCCTATTTCGAAAGTCTATCATCTATTTGATTGTTATGTTTATCAAGAGCTTTTTTATGAGATTGAAGAAAATAGAAACGAATATTGTCTATTCGTATAAGTACACGAAAGGTAATGTAAGAAAGGTTATTTTTTGTTAATACGAAGTGACAAATTAATGTGGTATTTCTTGATATAAAATAGTTATTTTCATCACACTTATTTATTAGCCATTAAATTAGTTTTCTTCTGTCTGTATGTATTTGATAATGTTCCTTTTATTACGTCATAAATAAAGTACGCCCAAGTATTCCAATAAAATTTCATGAAAGTACCAGGAGAGCAGAAGTCATAAAGAAGTATTTCAAAGAACCTCTAGCCTGTGTACGCCGCGCTGTAATTGCTTCCTCTATAGAAACGGCCGCGTTGTGTGAAGTAGCTAGCTAGGGGTTGTCAAAATGCAGGTGCATTATGTCGTATAAAAATATTAAATTATGCATTGCCTTTTCAGTAATTACAGTTGACGTATACCTTAAAAGATTAAAGCCTCTGAGTAATAATGTTTTTTATTTAAGCAAAACGTAAACTTCAGTCTGATTTTAGAGAAATTTTTAAAGATAAGAAAAATGTGGTTCTTTTACAAAGCTGTTATCCATTGCAACTTTTTACATAGCCAGTGAAAGAGAAAATAAGTTTGAACGAAGTTTTTACTATTCGTAGTTAACCCCAGGCGAGCGACTAGTACAAAAAATCATAATTAAAAAAATATACAGTTCCACTAACTCGCGCTTTAAAGTTTCCAGCTGGCATCGAGCGCATTTATACGAGATTTATGGGACAGATTAATAATGATTTAAAACTTTATCGTTGGCAGCCCTAAAATATATCGGTCCGTTGCTATTTAAATCCTGTGTGCAATTAGTGTACACTCGTATATCAGAAGTTCACAGTTCAAGTGCATTTTTACGAATTTTAACTGCTAATTAGTACGAAACAGGTATAATATAAAATAACTAGCTGTGTCCCGCGGTTTCACCCGCATTGCTCCGCTTCTCTTGGTCTTAGGGTGATGATATATAGCCTCGATAAATGGACTATCTAACACCGAAATAATTTTTCAAATCGGACCAGTGGTTCCTGAGATAAGCGCGTTCATACAAACAAACTCTTCAGCTTTATAATATTAGTATAGATGTTAAGAATAATGTGTATAAAAGTTTGTATGTGTTGCTAAATTACGCTAAAAGTACTGCAGAGCTTTTGATAAAATTTAGATCTCAGGTCGTTGTTTTTAAATAGAGTTTTTATTAATTGAGAAATTAATAAAAACTTGAGCGATGTCAAGGGACATCCGGATGGAACGAAGTGAGACAGACAATGAACCACGCGCACGCCGCACGGCTTACAACTCTAGCAAAAAGTGTCGTGACAACTTTTCGTAAGAATTTTTTCCGTCTAGCCCCCTTTCACAACGTGCGATAAGGAACTTCGTTCCAATTATTTTAATTAAATAATAAAACAAATCTTTAGTACTTTGAAATACACATGAATCGTAAAAACAGGTTTCAAATTTTATATATTACAGCTTCTTAAAGTTAAACGTTAAAACAATAATTATACGCAACGCCGCGGGCGTTATACTAGCCGTATCTATTAAGGTACCGGCATTCAATATTGTAGTTTGCAAACTGTATCTAATCTAATTCCTGTCCCCGCAGCTTCCCGCTGTATTTGCTAATCACATTTTGAAATCTCTCAAACTTCGTTACCTCGGTTCTAGTTATACAGGGTGTAATCGTTAAGTGTGCACAGGCGATTTTTCCGTAAGTATTACAGATAACAAAAAACTTTAAACTGATATCGAAAGTACTTAACCTAATGAGTAAAATGGCGGTAATAAATTTTTAAAAATAAATCGAGAAATATCAAAAAAATTATCTTTAAACCCTCCCATACATTAAGTATGAATTAATATGAATATCCTATATTTAATATGAAAGATCTTAGCTTTCTTTTTCTTTTTTTGGTTTTCTGCTTTAATTACTTCGCAAAATTGAAGTGAAATTTTCCACGTTTTTCCGGACATTTTCACGCATTTTCGGGATATTTTCAGGGAATTTTCCAGGCATTTTCCGGATATTTCCCTGACATAGCCTGTAAATGTCTGGAAAAACCCCGGGAAATGCTTGGAAAATCCCCGGAAAATGTCTGGAAAATCCCCGGAATATGTCTGGAAAACATCCGGAAAATCCCCGGGAAATGCTCGGAAAATCCCCGGAAAAAGCCTGGGAAATTCCCGGAAAATAACCGGAAAATGCCTGGGAAATGCTCTGAACATGCGTGGAAATTTCCGGAAAAATGTCCGGAAAATATCCGGAAAATGCCTGAGAAATGTCCGGAAAATGTCTGGGAAACTTTCGGAAAATCCCCGGGAAATGCTCGGAAAATCCCCGGAAAATGCGTGGAAATGTCCGGAAAAAGCGTGGAAAATGCCTGGAAATGCCCGGAAAATCCCCGGAAAATGCCTGGGAAATTCCCGGAAAATGCCTGGAAAATCCCGGAAAATAACCGGAAAATGCCAGGAAAATGTGTGGAAAATATCCGGAAAATGCGTGGAAATTTCCGGAAAAAGCGTGGAAAATGCCTGGAAAATGCCCGGAAAATGCCTGGGAAATTCCCGGAAAAAAACAAGAAAATGCCTGGGAAATGCTCGGAAAATGCGTGGAAATTTCCGGAAAAACCGTGGAAAATGCCTGGAAAATATCCGGAAAATGCGTGAAAATGTCCGGAAAATGTCTGGAAAATCCCCGGAAAATGCCTGAGAAATGTCCGGAAAATGTCTGGGAAATGCGTGGAAAATCCCCGGAAAATGCCAGGGAGATGTCCGGAAAATGTCTGGGAAATATCAGGAAAATGCCTGGAAAATCCCCGGAAAATGCCTGAGAAATGTCCGGAAAATGTCTGGGAAACTTTCGGAAAATCCCCGGGAAATGCTCGGAAAATCCCCGGAAAATGCCAGGGAAATTCCCGGAAAATTCCTGGAAAATCCCGGAGAATAACCGGAAAATGCCAGGAAAATGTGTGGAAAATATCCGGAAAATGCGTGGAAATGTCCGGAAAAATCGTGGAAAATGCCTGGAAAATCCCCGGAAAATCCCGGAAAATAACCGGAAAATCCCCGGAAAATGCCTGGGAAATTCCCGGAAAATTCCTGGAAAATCCCGGAAAATAACCGGAAAATGCCCGGGAAATGTCTGGAAAATGTCTGGAAAATATCCGGAAAATGCGTGGAAATGTCCGGAAAAAGCGTGGAAAATGCCCGGAAAATGCTCGGAAAATCCCCGGAAAATATCCGGAAAATGCGTGAAAATGTCAGGAAAAAGCGTGGAAAATGCCACTTCAAATTTAAAGCAGAAAACCAAAAAAGAAAAAGAAAGCTAAAATCTTTCATATTAAAATTAATGTATATGGGATATTCATATTTCATACTTATTGTATGGGAGGGTTTAAAGATAACTTTTTTGATATTTCTCGATTTATTTTTAAAAATTTATTACGGCCATTTTACTCATTAGGTTAAGTACTTTCTATATCAGTTTAAAGTTTTTTGTTATCTGTAATACTTACGGAAAAATCGCCTGTGCACACTTAACGATTACACCCTGTATATTTAACTTTGTTTTGTATCTATTGTATTATAAATTATAATGCAAGTTAAACTAAAAAGTGTATTTTATACTGCAACTAGAAATAGAACATTTATCTAGGTTATTAAAATTGTATACATTTAGGTCCCACTTGTTTCAAAACTAATTTCAACAGGCAGGATCTGGCAAGTAACTTTTGCAATTAATAGCAATGTTTTTCTGAACATGACATGACAAAATGTCGCATTACCTAAATTCAAAGCAAAATATTACGTGTTAAATATCTAAAATAAGAGAATATGATTAGGTTGGGACTTGGGATGAGGAATGCGTCCGCGTAAGATGTAGAAGCCCTTCTGGCTAACATCGAGTCGAGAGGCCACACAAAAAAAGGATGAGGAATCTCAAAGAGAAAGCTTTGTCAAGCAATACGGTGCAGTGAAAATCAGTAAAGGCACGGGAATAGTTAGTCACTATAATAAATTCACAATAATAATAGCTTTCCACAATGGTAGTGGATCAAACACTAGCGCAAGTTACTGTCACTCTATGAATAAAACATAAATACGTCATTATTCTGAAGCTGAAATTACGACATTTATGCAGCAAATCTCAAACTATGAATTATTTATATAGGCCGTCTTTGTCTAGCACAGGGAAGGTATATCTCCATCTCAATTGGCACGGAGCCTTACATAAATGTTCGTGTATACAAGCTTTATAATTCCCGCATACAATTTGTCTTAGCCTTGGCTGGATTACCTGAAATTTATGGAAATTTCTAGATTATTATTTATTCACGTATACCGGTAACCTGTCTGTCACTTAATCTTATGTGTAAGATCTTTCTCAAGACTGTGTAGCTCCTTATTAGTGGTCGTATGCATTACCTGTCTTTTTTAACTATTTATATATCTGTATTCTATATCCTATCAGTCATAGATTTTTCATTTCTGAATCTAGGGGAGTTATCATGATGTCTTATAGCAAGTAGTGTTTATTCCAGTTTGAAAAAATGACAGCGCTATAAAGGTCGTCTAGCGCCATTACTATTCTACATTGTATAAATAATACTGCTACAAGGCATCATGGTAATCTCCTGGACTCGATATCTCACTCATACACTAACAATTTTAAACAGGCAGTCATGGTTATAGAAGTAATACCTACGTACAGATATAATTAATATGTGTAACACTAATATTAGTTAATTACGAAAGTTTACTTGAGTTGCGTCACTGCTGTGTGATCGTGAAATTCTATAAGAAGTTGTTACTGTTGATATATTGTAGATATTAGTTATAAGTCAAATATTAAAAATTTTATTACAAAATATAGTAAAATGTAAGTAGTAGACCCATTTTGGATGACTAGCAACACTAGCAACGTTAAGCGTACTTTCACTGTAAGCTCAAAGTCAGATATATTTTATAGACGGCCTAGATAAACTGATGTAACCTATAAAATATTTAAATATGTGTTACTTTGTAAACTATTAAAGATATCTACGCTGTTAGAACTAAGAATTGGTTTAAATATAGCATTTTAAAGCAAATTAATGTGTGTATTTACATGAGTGTAGTTGTGTTAATTGCACTCGAATCGAACAAAGATATTGGAAAACTAAGGACTTTCAAACGATATAATAATAGTCCTTGAACAAATAATTTCTTCGGAAAATTGTTCTAATTGAAGTTTATAAGTAACAATAGAAAATCGATTTGCTCTCATCATATTGAAAGCGAAATAACAAAAACGAGAACAAGATCTTTGAATAGTGTAGATATTAATGTTTCTTTTGGGTCATAAATTAATTCTAACATTACG
Source organism: Colias eurytheme (assembly GCF_061535395.1). NCBI lineage: Eukaryota > Metazoa > Arthropoda > Insecta > Lepidoptera > Pieridae > Colias > Colias eurytheme. Next base: position 6,990,022 of record NC_143004.1, read on the forward strand.
AAAAATATAATAAAACTTCCGCCCGTTGTTATAAATGAATACCCAAAAATTAATTGAAAGGTATATTCATAGAAACGTTTTTGTTAAAAAACTAATCTGCCCACTGCTATTACGATTTATTCTTTTTTTTCATTAGTTTAGTGTATTTCGATGGAAACTTTTTGGCTAATTAATTTTGATACAAAAGTTATTGAAAATAATAGAGAATGGAGATAGAAAATGTATCACTTCACAAAGTTGCTATTGAAAAAATCTATCAAAGTAGCAAAGGTGGAGTTCATCACCTCCCCCCACAGGCCAGATGAAATTAATCCCAACAAGGAACAGAAAGGAAACGACACTTCATACAAACTATACTACTAAGTACTATGCAATTATACATATTCCTAACTTCAATTTTAATTCACTTAGGGAAGAAAAAGGACACTATATTTCACACACAATTTTTGCAGTTCTAACTATACAATTATACTTATTACTCATTTCAATTATATCACGCTTGTACAATTCATAATTTCAACTTATTTCCAGAATCATTCGCTCCAAAATTTCTCTTTCGCTCAAAAATCGTATACCCTTGGCTCCCTCAGGCTACGTTACACCAAAAGAATCATGATTCTAAGAAATCCTTCATTGAAGAAGCAATTCGTTTAAGTATCACTTTACATTCATAACGTAATAAGATTTCAGACAATACTAAGTCTGGTAATATGATGGTTATTATTTTTCTAGACGGGGCATATATTTTTTATAGGTTTATGGCTAAAAAATTCATAATCTGCATAGAGTAATGGTATATAGATGCTTTGTTTTATTGATTTATTGAGATTTATTTCAAGTGACATTATTATATTTTACTAAGATTACTTAATTATAATAAGTTATTCTATCTCATCTGTAGGTATACATTTTAAAACGGCTTTGTCTAGAATTAATCTATTAGTAGTAGTTGTTTAATATAGAAGATAATACAACTGATAATTTGACATAAAATTAATGTTCGGCGGCTTTACTAACATTATCCGCAGCATCCTTTCAAATTAAGACTTTCCAATTTAAATAAACAAAAATTTCTTAATTTCAAATACATTTTAAATAAATTCTCTACCTTAAATTACTCTGTACATAAACTATATGAAAAAGTGTTGTATCAAAACAGTCACAATAACGAATAAACATTTATTGCACGCCTCATAAGCGAAGCGTTGAGGTGGGTACTACTGTCACTTCGCGCAAAACATCTGATTTTTCTAACTTAAAATGTCTTTATGTATCATACATTGCACTTGTAAGATAATACATACTCACACATATTAAGAAAAAACACTATTTTTAACGTTCATGATATTTTTGATGTCATTTTTGTTATTTAAACTAGTTAAAAAACAGTTTAAAAAAGTTCTGTCTTGGACGTCCGTGTGTCTGTATGTGCGGATCCTTTTTCTTGTTAACACGATAGCGACCGAAATACTTTACTAATCGAGTCTTTTTTTTTCTCTTACGCTTGAGTATGCTCAGGAATAGAACCCTTTCATTTTTCAGGGTTTGATTCGATGTGGTTTAATTGTTATTAAATAAACAAAAATAATAATTAATAAATATTTATTAAAAAAAAATTATGAGGCGTGCACTTTTGGATTTTCCAAATTATTTTTCAATTCTTCGCGGTCTTTGAAATAAGATTTAATTGTGTAAGCGATATTCTTGCTTTTAAGAATTTTCTTTGACAGGTAATATTTTAGTTTTATGATGGTTCAAGTTTTCAAATATTGCTGTTTAATTGTGTCCTTAATAATGGCTGCGTATTTATTATTTTGTTTTTATCTCTATAAATCTTGAGTTCTACTGAAAATATTTGGTGTATATTATGGAAGGCAGGGCCACTACCAATCAAGCCACAACCGGTCAGTCCAAATATAAACTATTATCTTATATTTAATATTTTCTAATATCAAAATCTACTCGCAAACTATTCTTCCTATCGTTTTATGGAATACAAGTTAGATTTTGTGAATATAGGTCGCTAGTTAAATAACATTATTATAAACTACCCTTTCAACTCAGGAATACACAGTTGAAATTATACAATAACTCGCAAAACGTACAAATGTACACATAAAACAATTACTGTAAAATAACATCCCTTTATTGCTATCTTCATCTTCAAACGGAAATAGACCGTATATGGAATACATAGAGTATACATTCCACTGCGTAAATATTTTTTTGTAATTAGTAATTCAGATTTTCGGTTGGATACTTTTATTGTCGGGTAATATTACCATTACCACAGCTATATACGTTGAACTAAATTATATAACTGTCCTATTTTCATATTTTATAGTACTAAGTACTTTTGAGTATATGAGACATTATTAGATTCTCTATTGGAATCCGAAATAATTAATATATTATTGGTCTAGTTTTGTTTAAGAGTCATTACTAAGTATAACATTATCAATGATGGTCTATATTCTCGTTACTGATATCTCTTGTATACAAGATCTCTACAAGATAACATAATATTTTACAAAACAATATTTATTTTACTTTACACAAACAAATAAATTAAAACAATAAATAATAGCATTTCTAGAACAATTTCCATTAAGATTGTTCGCTCGTATCAATACTAAAGCACTTGCTACGAGCGTTCTACGGTAATTCGTAGCAGGTGTCCGTAGCCGGTCTACCGTAGCAAATCCATTTGTAGCCGTAACCCTAAATAGAGATTTAGGTTTATTAATTTATTTAGCCTTCATTTTATAATTTATATTGAAATGGATTAATTTGTTCATACTAATGCTTGTTTCACTTTCCAATGATTCGACAGGGTATAAACAATAGAGGCATTACTTTAAGTTTTAATAATATTGTTTATAAGTAAGGAATTGTGTATTGTTCACCATTCTGTGCTATTCTTGACTGCTTTTACTTACTTAAATCAATAATGTTCTACTGCTGCATAAAATTCAAGACTATTTTCATTTCAAACAGTACTTGCGTTGTATAAGAAATACTTTGCATACTCAAAATAAATTATAAGCTTCTCTTATTACGTATTTATTAATATTGATAAATGGAGTCAAGACTTCCAATAAATTTGCATATTGTACGAGTACATTAGGGCGAGTCCAGGTGGTGAGGGTATTAACATAAACGCGAGTATTACGTGAGAAATAAAGCATAGCGTACACTGAACTGTAGGTGTGAAAATAAATAATTATTATCAAAATAAATTAATATAAATTGTGCTTATTTATCTTAGTACATTTACTCGTACGGCATGTACAATAACATACGATCTTGATAGTTTACTGCGATGATTGTAAGCTGTATAGCAAATTTAAAGTGTGTTTAATAGTTTCAAAAATTGATATACATACTTAGTTATCGAATTAAGCTTTGTATCAAGATATAATAAGTCATGATAGAAAATATTTAAATACTAGATTTCCGCCCGCGGCTTCGCCCGCGTTTGCAAAGGAAAACCCGCATAGCTCCCGTTCCCGTGGGATTTCCGGGATAAAAACTATCCTATGTGTTAATCCAAGTCACCCTCTATATGTGTGCTAAATATCATTGTAATCGGTTCAGTAGTTTTTACGTGAAAGAGTAACAAACATCCATACATCCATACATCCTTACAAACTTTCGCCTTTATAATATAATTATATTATATATTATAATATAATATTAGATTTTTTTCTCTATCTTGATGTTCGACAGGTAAGGTACCTTAGGTAATTATCTTAAAAACCTTAGCGTAATAAATACGTCGGATATCGTTAAGTGAATAAGGAGGAAAGATGCTCAAAGAATAATGTTCACGTTTCGTCTATCCTTAAAGTAAGTTAATAGCCTTATTTTGACACTGATTGAAGTTCAACAAATGTTTTTTAAATACATTTTGTTATTTTTAGCATTTATGCAAAAGAAAGATGTTCTTACACTACAAGCAATGTTATTTAAGAACTACTGTGCGTATTTTAATGATGTTTGGTTTGTTCGATTTGTCTTGCACTAAAAATAGTAACTGATATTCTTAATGCAATAATAAAAATGAAAAGTACGCCTGTTAAGGCGTTCTTATTATATATACCATAAGATATATTATTGAGGATTTTCAAGAAAACCAATTTGTTTCTCTGTAAATTCAAAGTTTTTATTTTAGAAAGTTTTCACAAAAGTTAACATACAAGTTTGTTACTACAACAACCTAAAATATTATGTAATCTTACCTGTAAATTCAAAGAAACGACATTTAAAGTCCACATGTAATAAATCCCCAATTATATCCCTTCTATCTTTAAGTTTTATCATAAATTGCGTTGCACACCAGCACACAATACTTTCATCCTATCTCGCCATTTTTTCTTACCGCTACGTCAATCCGTGCCACAGATAACATGAACGCGCGAAGCGCGGCAAATTTGAATATTGATGAAATTTTATTTCATTACATATATAAGAGTAATCAAACCCTGTTATCCATACACATATATTAATCCTTATCCCATTAAATGATGTTTTATTATAGACTGTTCTTATGCAGAGAAAACGTAAATATGTACCACGGGCGAAGCCGGGGCGGACCGCTATAGTATAATATGTAAGTCTTCAGTGTGCGACAACCTTTAAATATAATTACAATTTAGCAAGGCAACGTGAAAATTACATTATTGAATATGCAATAATGCGTTTAATATGAACATTTAACCTATAATAAATATCAAGTGCAAATTAATTTAAAAGACGAGTTTTATTATCATAATCGACAATAATTTAAAATAATATATTTTTCTGCGTTAAAATTGGTGACATGTTGGTTTTAACATTTCTTTTTATTACGTATTGCTGAATAATATATGAGTTGTCGAACAAAAATATTTACGATGATATCTAGGATGATTGAAGAACTTATTATATCATAGTTAGAACTTTATTACACTTTTATTTTGAAACATCGCTGAAAAAAGTATGCCCTTCATTTATTAAGCGAAATTTCAAACATTAAGCGAATGTGAATTCGGAATAGTTACTAAAATTAAACATAACATTACTATTAATTCTACTATGAATGTCTCAACTGATGAATGATTAAGCTAGCATTCAAACGCATCATCCCATAATCAGCCTATATACCTATTATATATTAAAACGATCGTAATGTGAAGTGATTAAGGTTTATATAGAACTTAAATCACGGATAATCTAACTAGATCGATTCGTAAGCGATAGCAGCTAAGTTCAAACTCGTGTACCAGTTTCTACACTTTTGGACGAGTTTCGGTTCAAGTTGGTGAATATCAATAGTTATAAGTTTGAAGCACGAACATCTTTAAAAGGTTCTAAAACAAGTGACTACCTCTTTTGATATAGTTGAGTTTTGCACATGAGAGGCGGTGACTCTGTTTGAAGATAATTGGTGAAGCTTTCATGAACATTGATATAATATTGATGGTATATACGTATTAACATTTTGTTACTATAATATTATAAAGAGGAAAACTTTGTTTGTTTGTTTGATTGTAATGATTAGGCTCATAAACTACTGGACCGATTTTAAAAATTCTTTCACCATTCGAAAGCTACACTATCCACGAGTAATATAGGCTATATATCATCATGCTAAGACCAAAAGGAGCGGAGAAATGCGGGTGAAACCGCGCGGCACAGCTAGTACTTTATATGGGTAGTGGGTGAAAGGTTAGTTGGGCAGTTATTGTCCTTACAGACTGCATTTAAAAATAGTAAGTATTAGTATGGTGTCGCATTCAATACACTATATAAACAATTCACATTATGCTATATGTAGCATAGTGTGTATTAATCACTGTACTAACTATAGGCAATGATATTATATATATAGAAAATATCATTGACTATAGGATAAAGAATGTCGTGATCGACTACAATACTCCTATTTCGCCATACTCTAATGAATTATTCACTTAAGTCAAACGTTACTTCTTACAAATAAAAATTAGTCTCTCTCAAATTCAAACTTTACTTATTTCATACCCAACCTATATTTTCTCTCTAATTTATTATTCCATCAAAACTCAATTAGATATGTATAAAAACATCCAATAGCTTTCCTTCAAAGGTTATTTATTTACACTGTAGCTACATTGATGACGTAATTTACTTCTGGAAACTACAAATTGATGCTAAATGACTCTAGAGTCTTCATTAAAATAATTTCAGTAGTTTTAGCGTGATTAAGTTACAAAAATTAAAACTTTCGCATGTGCTTTCGCATGTGTAAAAATCATTTAAATTATATTGATTTTACATTTCGTGTCATATTCCTTTTTATAAAACTGATATTTTACTTTATATATGAAAGTATTACACGATAATATTAAAATGTCACGTAAACTGTCAAATACGGGCAATTAGAATACGTTTTTAAAATGGTAGTTTTATACATTATTCGACGAATAAGTTTTATCCAAGCATTGAAAAATCGGCCCTTAGTAGAAATAACTCAATTAAAATAGTTTTGGACTCCTAAGTCCTAATTATTATTTGAAATTCTTCCAAGTGGTTTGTTCATTATTCTCCAGACATAGCGAAAATTCTAATAGAGCATTTCTTGGAAAAATAAAATAAAGTCACAAAATTCCGTCTTCTTTAGCTTTCATGTCGTTTCTTACACAATGTTTATTAAATTGTAATAAAGAAACATTCAAACATCTTACTACATTTGTTAAATTGTTAATAGTATTATATCTATAATGTTTATTTAAAACCTTCGCGATTTTTTCATGATATTACGAACGCACAATGTCGGTAAGTAATTGGAATCGCGGACTTGGTGAAATTTCTTTAGGCGCGCGCGCGATTAAAATTTCAAGTTCATGGCAATACCATCACGTAATGGGGTTAGGCGATGATTTTGGTATCTTTGAATCTTGCCAAAGAAGTTTCACTTCTGACACGTGTGCTCGGCACACCTCTGGTTTTTATAATTCAATAATTTACATTCAATGTCATTTCATTTTCTATGTATTATACGGTACATGTAAAAAAATCGTATGTTTTACTCGGAACCGATTTTCTTGCGAATATATTTAAAGAGTCCCTCAACAAATACAACATCAGTTTGTTCACGAATTGGCCGCGGATCGTTATCATGCGAAGTTCGAGCCTTTTATTTGTTCGGCCTTACGATATTGTTATGAGAAAAGCTTTTCTAGATAACAAGAGTTTTATCTTAAATCTGTAGTGGAGTTTTCGTCGCAATGGTATAGGCTTTTGTACATCCCACTGAAGGATATATTGTACGCGGATACAGTATAGCGTGTGCTTCAGTTTGTTATTTATTTGTTTGTTTCGCCCATTATCTGTGTATACATTTGTAGTATGGATGAACTTTCTGTAAGCTTTTATTTCGAATAGTAACTTCCGTTTCTTATATAGACCAAGTATGAGCTTATCGATGCTTGTATTGTATTGATACTATATTATTTACTTTGAAATTGGTTTAATTAAATTCTATAAAATGAAAGGGAACCGATTATTAAATATATTTCAATGTCACTAGTTCCTTATCTAATTTAACAAATTGTAGAAAGAGATGTTTACAAAATATATTTATACGTTTATTCTTTTCGAAATTAGCCGTGACGTGAAAAAACGAAAAAACCTTTATGTATATTATCTGAAACTCCATGAACATTCTGGAAAATTATCAAACTCATTTTGTATTTTAACTTCCGCCATTTAGCCTTTTTTACCTTTTTGGGGTTGTATTCAACGTTCCGTTTAAAACATTTTGTACTTTTTGTGTAAAATGAGCAAAGAAATACGTACCGGTTTGTAAAAAAACTGTTACATTAATTTGAATAGGAGCTTAAAATAAACTTTTGCTTACTGTGGAAAGTATTCATACAGTTAAAAATAATTAATAAATATCAATAAAGTGTTATCATTCATTCTTAGAGCTTTATTAAAACGCCAAAGAAGAGTATAATATATTAAAAAAAAAAAAAAAAAAACTAAACCAGAACAAGCTTTAATTCAGTAACGAATATATGTGTGTAGTCCCCACGATAAGCACTTGACAGTATATCATACGGCGGCCGCAGATTAACGCAGTGATCTATCGACTTACAAATATTGATATTAGTTCTAAGTTTAACAGAGTATGAGCTGGTAATAAATATAGGATAATTTTAATTGATTGATGGTTACATATTAGAAAATAATGATATTATGAGAATGTTACTTTAAATAGAATATTGGTGAGAAACTGTAACTGACACTTTATTTGAAACATTAATCAATATTCATTATGCATTGTAAATACATATGTCTATTCTATTAAAAACAATTCTAGTCCATGCTTTTGTCGAATTAAGAAATAAAACTGAATATTTAATTTATACATAGATTGTGCCTAATATGGCCACCTCGTACCTATTCCCCAAAACAAAACAGACAATCTCTACTAGCGGAAACTAAGCTGCGAGAAAGCTTAATAAGGAACTACGTCACATATAATTAACAGTTTCTTAGAATAAGAACGAGCTACAAGATAATTCCAAAGACTTTGTCTAATATAAAATCGTAACGAAAAAATGTGAATAGTCTCTCAGTAAGTCGGACAAATTGCAGCGTTTCTAGCCGCAGTCGTTATGTTGCGGGGCAGCTTGCATGTGAAATATTACAGTCGTTACCATCGTGGTATCAGTACATCTTTATACACTTGGCTTATAAATCCCATGCCGGACAAATGTGGGACGTCCCATTGTTAAAGAGGACAAATTTGTTCAGGATTTTACTGTATGTAATAATTTATTTTACTATGACATTGTAGGTCGTGGGCAATGATATTTTATGTATAGATACGTTATATACTCACAATTTAACCAAAAAAAATGCTTCATATGCAGTGTCAGGCACACACAAATACAATTTTCATTTTACTTAATTTATTACATTGACAGACTGTATAAGAGAGACGGCTCTAATAAAATGATATAAATAAAAAAGACAAAGATAGTTTGTCACTTCCGCGCAGGTGTAAGCAAAAGTCATAAGAATTCACCAATTAAATATAAATAAACAAATAGTTGCCATGGTAATTGGCATAGATAAACGACACAGAAGGTTCAATGTTATAGATGTTAGGTTTCCTGCACAAGTAAATAAATGTGACAATTTCATTTACTATTTTATGATTATTAATTATTATGATGTCGTATTAAAATGAAAACAAAAATAAAAAACTTTTTTGGAGATATAACTGTATTAAAAAGTATTTATTACTAGCTGTGGTGTTCGTTTAAGTCATCATCATTTCACCCGATAATCACCCACTGCTGAGCATACTGCATATAGTCCTCCTTATAGAACTCCATAAGGACCGATCTTACGCTATTCGTTTCAAGGCAGTTCCCGAAACCCGTACAAGGTCATCACTCCAACTTGTAGGATAATTATAATAATAGTGGTGCCTAGATGAAAAAAAAAGGATGAAATAAAAGAAAGGATGAAGTATAAGCCTTTTTATCTAAAACACAAATAAAATTTATGTTCAATAGCTATTTACAAAAAAGCAAATAGCCTTTTTCGTCAGTAGCGATAATCTTTTCTTCAATGTATACGTATATTCAACATCATTTTTGCAAACAAACATTTTTGCCATCACAATTTCATTGTATATAATAAATAGATATATTTGTTAATTATATGCACTGTGTGGATTTAAATATAAAATTAATCAAGTATTTACCCAAATCGAAATTAATAAAATAACCGTTCTATTTTCAATAATCGTATCTACATGATAATCTTTGAACACAGTGTGCGCTAGCTTTGTCACACTAGTGATTGTAGCAATGTTTTATCCCTTTCATTATTTCAATACACGTGTCAAGCAAGTGTCATTAATAAAGAATTGTAAATTGTTATTTTTACTCTTAAACTGTAATAATTTAATATATTTTGCTGTGATATGATATTCCTTTATCTTTCTTTATTTTTTTGCACGAATACGTGGACTTTCTGAACACACAGGAAGGCATTTTCGACAACTTTAATGTACCTATCGGCACACGCGCTCACTGGGACCGGTGACAATCTGACTGATTGCATTGGTCCCAAATAGGACCAATTCACGGAATCAGTTTTGGTGCGTTGATGACGTATCTACCTCTTGTTTCTATATATAATATCATTGGTCGTGGGTTCAACCTTTATTTATGGCTACAACCGCTCACCCCCCCAACCGAGCGCCAGCTGACGTTCACGAGGCTTTATAATACTATACTCTCATGCATCTGACGAATTATCTCTTGAGAGGAAATAGTTAACCAAATTTGCACCTGGCTCCCTAACCATATATATACTATGTAATTTTAAAATATAAAGGAATTTAATTCCTAGGCTTTTAGGTATACAAATACGAACTAAATCCAGCTAGAACAAAGGCGGTAGGAAAAGGATTAACGTTTCATCCTCTCTGTTGCCAGCGCTGGGTCACAGATAAAATATTCATTTCAAACGGTTTACGATTAGACGCTTTAGATATAGAATGTTATAAATTATGTTATTTATACGATATCATCAATTTACTAGAGAATAAATGTAATAAAAGTATATTTTGTATTATTTTATTGTTCTTACTCCGAGGCGCACGCACATAAATTGGTTGATTTATTTTAAAATTAAGCAAACAATATTTTGATTTTAAAATAAATCTAAATAATGTATAAAGATATGTAATAAAGATTTTAATCTTTTTAATTGTAGAAATGACATATCAATGAATAAATTGCGCATTCAGTTTTCCCTTACAATAATTAAAACTAAGTATTTCCCGTTTTATAGTTAGGTTTCCGCTATTTTGATTTTTAAACACTCTTGTTTTTAATGTAGGTACCTAACTTATTGGTGCAGAAATAGCAAGTGGAATGTTAAAAAATAGATTAAGCCAATATTATTTCGTCGTTCGTTGTTCTCATAATATTGAATACATATTATTATGTCGAGGAAGATGAACGCTTTGTTCCCAACACCGCAGAACTTATAGAATTAACTAATATAATGTTGAATAAACTTTAAACCTTTGATGCTTCCAGTGATGGGCAAAGACAGCAACTAACGAAGTCAAGGTATTGTTAAAGTTTGTACTAGTTGTTCGAGTAATGTAATCGATACGGTGGTTTGTTCAGTTATTTTATAGGTTCCGTAACCAAAGGGTAAAACTGAACCCTATAAAAATATTTTTTTTGTTCCTTTCTTTGTCTGTTAGTCCTTATCTCACATAATATTTCATGACTATATAATAATCATATATATATAAAGCTACACTACCACTCACTGACTGACTGATTGACATCGCTTTTCTCGGAAACTACGGGGAAAGTGGGGGGGATAATTATGTGATTGTGTAGAGGTGCGCCGAGTGACCAGAGGAAAAATATAGCGATCTCGATCATCTTCGAAAACCGAGTGGACCCCTGGAGGTGCGCAAAAACGGTGATACCTGGAGGGGGGGTGTCTGAACAAAAAATGCTCAGAACTGGTGGCGATTACCAGGGGTGGTGGAAAAATGGGGATTTTCGCGAAAACAAGATGGCCGCCGTACTTTGCCAAAATCGCCGTTTATGAATCCTTACGTCTCAAATTTGGCACACGTGCTCTGTTCGAGCCGGCAAATCGATCGGTGCCCCGTTCGAGTGGCTCCGGGCCCCAGTTTCCGACTTCCATACAACGTAAAATCCAACGGCCCGCGGAAACGGTGCGAGTTGGGTGGGGGGTCCTGGAACTAAAAATGATCACCACCCTGGGACGCTACCAGGGAGCCATAGTGGGTCGCTCGATTTTGGAATTTTTCCATTTTTGGCGCAAACATAAAAACGTAAATTTAGACGAGGTGGCGCAACGGAGAAACACACCAATGATGCATTCATACTCGCCCAGCTCCCAGGATATCCAGAAAAATCCGAAATTTTGAACTTTCTCACAGCCCGCGGAGACGGTCAACGGCCCGCGCAAACGGTAGCAGCTACATCTGGGGTGCTCAAACTAAACTTGTAGTAGACCTCGAGCAATTACCACAGATAGTGAAAAAAATTCAAAATGGCGGAAAAAATGGCCGCCGCCATACAAATGCTAAAATGGCCATCGCTGGTCCGATCGCGCTAAAACTTGGCACAGGGGCTTTAATCGAGCCGCACATAAAGTTGGCATACTCATAATCGAGTTTTCATCGCTGGTTTCCGAGTTTCATACAACGCGAAATTCGACGGCTCTCCGAAACGGCGCCAGATAGGTGGGGGGTGTAGAACTAAAAAATGATCAGGAAGATGGGGCGCTACCAGGGCAATGGAGAAATTTCAAATTGGACGCAATTTTTTTTTCAAAAATGGCCAATTTTTCAAAGCAAGATGGTGGCGCCGGTTACTTTACGATCGGTCTGAAAATTGACTTCTATGCTCTAATCGGCCAGATTTACAAAACTACATACTCAGAATTTCTCTCCGACCCCCGGTTTCCATTTTCCATACATCACGAAATTCAACGGCTCTCTAAACCGGTGGCAGGTAGGTCGGGGTCACCGAAGTAAAGAATGCTTCAAAACCTGGTCCGCTTCCAGGCATATAAAAATTTTTGGTAAAAAGCGAAATTTTTTTTTTCGAAAATTTTGTATGGAAATTTCCATAGTAGGAAGGGAAATTGAATAGCAACGGCAAAAGACGGCACCGCGGGCTGCTTGCTGCCCGCGCACGGCGCAACCGCGAAGGTCGACAGCCTCCCGGAGTAGAAAATATTTATTAACTTTTGAACTACCGCACGAGCCAAGCGAGCGAAGCGAGCGAATCACGGCAGCGGCTGGCGTAAATATTCAAATAGGTAGCGAGGAGCGAAGCGACGAGCGAGTTAGGTTAACTTTTGAACTACCGCACTAGCCAAGCGAGCGAAGCGAGCAAGTCACGTCAGCGGCCGGCGTAAATATTCAAAGAAGTAGCGAGGAGCGAAGCGACGAGCCAGTTAGGTTAACTTTTGAACTACCGCACTAGCCAAGCGAGCGAAGCGAGCAAGTCACGTCAGCGGCCGGCGTAAATACTCAAAGAAGTAGCGAGGAGCGAAGCGACGAGCCAGTTAGGTTAACTTTTGAACTACCGCACTAGCCAAGCGAGCGTAGCGAGCAAGTCACGTCAGCGGCCGGCGTAAATACTCAAAGAAGTAGCGAGGAGCGAAGCGACGAGCGAGTTAGGTTACTTTTGAACTACCGCACTAGCCAAGCGAGCGAAGCGAGCAAGTCACGTCAGCGGCCGGCGTAAATACTCAAAGAAGTAGCGAGGAGCGAAGCGACGAGCGAGTTAGGTTACTTTTGAACTACCGCACTAGCCAAGCGAGCGAAGCGAGCAAGTCACGTCAGCGGCCGGCGTAAATATTCAAATAGGTAGCGAGGAGCGAAGCGACGAGCGTGTTAAGTAAACTCTTTAACAGTTTATTATGAAAAGTCACTGCCCACTATCGATTAGACACCTCAAAATGATGAAATTCGGGGATCACGTTTCAAGAATTTAACCAATATTTGAATAAGTAATTTATAAACAGTTTCGACTGACTGTAGAATCGCTGTTAGCAGATGTAACAAATGGACAGGAAATTCAAATGCATTTTCAAATGACTGAAGATTTCTGCCCTGGGATGAGCCGCGAGCTGCTTGCAGCTCGCGCACCACGCACCCTCGAAGGTAGACAGCCCCCCGGAATAGAAAATATTTGAATGGGAAATTTATAAGCACTTCCGATTGACTGTGGAATCGCTGTTAGCAGATATTAACAAATTGAAGGGGAATTTTTATGCATTTTCAACTGACTGAAGATTTCTGCCCTGGGATGCTTCGCGGGCTGCTTGCAGCCCGCGCACCACGCACCCTCGAAGGTGGGCAGCCTCCCGAAGTGGAAAATACTTGAATGGAGAATTTATAAGCATTACCGACTGACTGTAGAATCGCTGTTAGCAGATGTTACAAATGGACAGGAAATTCGAATGCATTTTCAAATGACTGCCCTATTGCTTCAACCCAGGGGCAAAAGGGGCTCGCGGGCTGCTTGCAGCCCGCGCACCACGCACCCTCGAAGGTCGACAGCATTTCAGAATAGAAAATATTTGAATTGGGAATTTATAAGCACTTCCGATTGACTGTGGAATCGCTGTTGGCAAATGATAACAAATTGACGGGGGATTTTGATGCATTTTCAAATGACTGCCCTATTGCTTCAACCCAGGGGCAAAAGGGGCTCGCGGGCTGCTTGCAGCCCGCGCACAACGCACCAGCTAGTCTTATATATAAAAATGAATCGCAAAATGTGTTGGTAAGCGCATAACTCGAGAACGGCTGAACCGATTTCGATAATTCTTTTTTTATTATATTCCTTGAAGTACGAGGATGGTTCTTATGTAGAGAAAACGTAAACATGTACCACGGGCGAAGCCGGGGCGGACTGCTAGTATACCTATATTAGTATTTGTACAAAACCCATGATGTCGTTAGGCCGACACTCACTTGACCGAATTTTTATCAAAATTATTAAGAGGGTTGCCGTAGCATAGGGATACTACCCATAAAATTGCGATAAGAAAAAGGACTTGACAATGAATATGGGATTTAAGAGCCTGAATGGAATAATGTGATCAAGTTATGATAATAATATCTGAATAATAGTTTTAAATCTTAAATGAATACCTATACAAGTTAGTGTTAGTTAGTGTTTGTTTATAAATCACTTCATAGTATAAAACAATGTCGCTTTCTCTGTCCCGCTTAAATTTTTAAAACTTTTTAACTATTTTTTCATTAAGTATATATAGAGTGATTCTCAAGGCCTTTCTCGAGATTTTAGTATATCATTTATTCGATTTTAAACAAAGCGGGCGAAGCCGCGGGCGGTAAATTGTACTCTCTTCCCGGAATACCACATAAGCACAATTCTAGCTAACTGAATATGAAAATAAGTAAAAATTAAGATGCTCCTACAAAGCCGTACATGCCTGCTTATTCTAAAAACATTCTCGTATTATTTCTACCATGGGCTTCCTTATAGCCCCCTTGTACTTTATCAAAACGTCACAATACACCCGACCCAGAATGTTTACTTGTATAAGTGTTTTGGCTCCAGTAAGGGCCGTAGTAATATATTATATGTATACATTTACTATGTAGTGGGTGACCATGATTTACGAGTTAAGTTGGAAGAGGTTAGGGGTCATTGACCTTGATTGTGAAGCCAAAAATATTGTATAATTATTTATGTATTTGTTATATATAAGCAAACATATATTTCGGAGATTCACTTGTCATTGTCATAAATTCATTCGTTAAAACTTCAAGTCTTACTATGTCAATATTCAAACTCACAACTTTACCAGTAGATGGCGTTATTACCAACTGAATAAATCAATACTCCGACATATATTTATGCACTTAACAAGCACCGTTATTGTATATGATGTAATATAGTATATTCATATTAGGCTAAACCATACTATAATTAGAAAAAGATAATTATGTCCAGTAATGTTTTAACTGTTTATGTTTAACAAACACTTAAATGCTTCTAGTTATTTACACAGTAGAATAAATTAACCACTGTATACCGCACGTGTACATAATAAATTTCTCTATCTTAAATATAAAATAGCTTATAATTTGTGTCAAAATTACAAGTAAAATTCGAAAACAAAATAGCAAATGGTTTCATTTAACAAGTTTTTACTTGGCTTCACTCGGTCACGAGTCACCTGGCGTATGTTTGCTGGTTCCATAAATTCAATTTGGCTCACTTCTCTATGATCGATTGTATTACTTAGATGAGTAAATATTTAGTCGATTGATGACAAAAATGTCTTGTGTTAGTGTGTTAAAGGCTTTTTCTATTAATATATTGGAAATAAAAACAATCAAATACAGTATTAATACTTATCTTCATTCATTGTTTATTTCATTTGATCTGAGACTTTCTTGCATCTTTTCTAGTGAGAAGAAAGAACATCAAACTTGCTTTACCACGTTCCTTATTGGAACCAAATAATTATTTTAAAATATTATACAAAAACATCAATAAGTGTTTAGCAATATATTACTAAATTATGTTATAAATTTTGAGACAGTTCCTTAAACATATCAAAACATGGTCACTCTATTACGCATGCGTGATTGCTGAATGATTTATTAGCGTAAAATTTTAATGAGCCCACCGGGTATTGTGGTGGTGAGGGAAATTCACAGAGGTTCCTACGTATACATAATCTGTATCAATAAATAATCGTATTTATGTTATTTATTAACAGTTTCATTCATGAATAATCCGGGTTTCAGTAGACTTCGATAAATGTTGTATAATATTGTTTAAAAAGGGGATAGGTGCTGAAAAATTATGATGGATTTTTTGCGTATTGCAGACTAATTCTATCTAAAAACTTTCAGACGAATGGACGTAGGTACAGAAGTAACAAATACACTAAAGATGTTAGAGTGAAGTAATTTTTACATTTTCAGGTCTGTGAAATACACTCTATATAGAATCTACAAATTTTAAAGAGTCAAATAGTCTTGTAGCTTCCAAGAACAGTTGTATACTAAAAATTTAGTTTAAAATTATATATTATTTTTCAGCAAATTGGCATATTATGTGTAACTTAATGTAATGTTGTATTTTCCTGTTACTAAAGGTGCAGTAGACCATATTGTATTCAATTTTATGCTATGTAAAATAATATTGACTGTATCCTTTGTTGGATCATCATAAATAAATAAATACACTCCTAGGTACAGTGTTATATGCCTGTACTGCTCAGAAAACAATCGAGAAAACCTAAATAGATCAGTGTCAGCTTTTAAAAGCGTCTATCCCTTTCCCCAAAGGGACATGGATTTCCACTTTGACTTTCTTACTAATAAATTACTGTGATTTTTCCCTTTTTAATTGGGTTATACGACTACAATGTATTTTTCAATGTTCTCAACTCAAATCTATACTTATAATAAATCTGTAGAGAGGCCAATTCTGTACATGAAATATATTTAAAAAAAAACTATGAAGGGGTGATAAGGGATCGCTACTGATGCCAAAAATGCGATTTCGATAATTCTTTTCTATTATATTCCTTGAAGTACGAGGATGGTTCTTATGTAGAGAAAACGTAAATATGTACCACGGGCGAAGCCGGGGCGGACCGCTAGTATTTACTATAATGCTTGATTTATTTATAGAAATACTCAACTACTTACAAAACAAACTTATACTCAAAATCGAACTCAAACTCTCTCTCTTCTGTTCCTTTAGAATAGTAGAGAAACATTTAATTATAATCAAACTAGCCGCGCCGCGCGGTTTCACCAGCTGCAGCGGCTAGTTTATATAGCCTATTATAGCCTTCCTCGATAAATGGGCTATCTAACACTGAAAGATTTTTTCAAATCGGACAAACTCTTCAGCTTTATAATATCTATTATAGTATAGATAATTTGCATAACCATTACATTTAAACACTATTCATTGACAAATAGCCGACCAATTTCCAATTCTGCGTTATAAATAAAGCAATATAATATCCTTTTTAAGTATATGAAGCTTCAAACATGAAATATAGAAATAATTTCTCGACGACTTAAGCGGCGCAGTCAATAAGGTCCCTTATAATCCGATATAACAACGTTTTACGACGGCCTTTTAGCTGTGGCCAATATATTATGTACTCTATAAATCTTCGTAATACCCGAAGGATATCCTGAAAAAATTGACGCTTTATTTAGGGAATGAGCAATGACCTGTCAATGTGTTTATTTTCTTCGGATAATTGTGAGTCAAATGTATGCTGTTGTTAAAAGCTATTGTAATAAAAGGCTTATATTTGTTCGTGTTAAACCTCGTTATTTCAAGGCTATGAAATATTTATAATAAAAAAAGATCGATTTCTGTATTATTAAGGGAGCCTTCAAAAGCCATAAGTAATAATCACACAACAAATTGTAGAATTATGCAACGAATCACATGTTTACAGTATCGCAATTGATACAATATGTAAGTTTATTTATATTTAGATATCTAATGTTACGAAACTATTTACAAGTTTGCGGTAATATAGGCACAATTTGCGATGAAATTGAATTTATATGATACAACGGCAACGAAGTTGCAACCTAGTGCATTGTAGATGTTATTATGTATTTTATATACCGTAATGCAATCGAATTCATTTTAATAAGTAAAAACTTTTTACGAAGACTGTCTTCTCTGCATCTGAACTGAACTAATACACAAATAGCATTGTGAATATACAGGGTGTCCCACTAGTGGTATACAAAGCGCGAAGGAACTTGTAGTTTTACATACACTGAACACGTAAAAAATACTTAAACAATAAAATTACGTCAAAAATTGTTTGCTAAATTTTTCCTGAAAATCCATGTTTTCTTCTCTAGCTTCGCGCAGCCGGCATATACCGCTTCGCTAATGTGAGCATTTTGTCTATGAAAACATAATCTTAAACGATAGCTCACGTGCTGGTGGCAGAATAGGGCGGGTTGCTTGTTATGGGTGTACACTGTACACATAGAGTTTTAAGAATTCAACTATTTGAAAAAAAAATGCGTCTGGAATTTTATAAGTATTTTTTACAAACTCAGCGTATGCAAAACTATAAACTTCTTTGAGCTTAGTATACCAACAGTGGGACACCCTGTATAACCAAAAAGTAGTTGAAATATATTGCTAACTTAGACCTCATTCGCACGAGAGTTAAAAAAGCGTTGCGTTAAAACCCGGCGTTGGCGCTTTTTAAACGTTCTCTCTGTGGTTGTTCATACTAACGCTTTAAAATCACGCATGTCTCGTCTCTGGCTTCAGTAAGACGTGGAAATGGTTTCTGCTAAAATAATTACGTAATGTCAGTTGCGTAATATCTTTATGATATTTATATTATTATATTTGCTTAGAATTCCTCGGAAAGTTTGTTCTTAATAAACCACTTGTAGGTA
Organism: Colias eurytheme; assembly: GCF_061535395.1. Classification (NCBI taxonomy): domain Eukaryota; kingdom Metazoa; phylum Arthropoda; class Insecta; order Lepidoptera; family Pieridae; genus Colias; species Colias eurytheme. Next base: position 7,009,031 of record NC_143004.1, read on the forward strand.
CCTACTTAGGTATTTGTTCAAACTCGTCATCGATAAACATGTTACTTAAAGGAATATGATAAAAATACCTACTGTTTTAATTTTTATATGTTAGGTATATTTGAAAGAAAGAAAGAAGGAAAGATTGGCACTAGCGATTTGTGTTATTAAAAGACGAAAAAGAAAACAAAAGGCATTCTGGGTACATCCTCTGAATGAACAGAGATACTTAAAAGGGCAGTTTGTGACACTGTACCATGGACTAATTCTATTAGTCCATGACTGTACGAAGAGTTAAGGCAATACCCCGGAATTTTTTTAATTATTTTCAAATGTCTATAACGATTTTGAATACAGGAACGGACGAGACTCCACATCTATAATTAATAGTTCGGGATCAACAATCCACGACATCGTATCGATTTTCTGATGATTATAAGCACAACAAACACGTGCTACCGCTGAGCGAGCGTGCGGCATACTGAACGCAGCGCCGGCGCTTTTTTAGCGCTCGTCTGAATAATAGTAAGAAGTTTCCTATGGTCTATTTTATTTAACGCCCAACGCCGAGCGTTGAAAATAGAACACTGCGCGATAAAAAAGCGTCGCGCTTTAAAAGCGCTGACGTGTGAACATATACTTGGGAATGCATTTGTTCTATTTGGACGCTTTTTTAACGGACGTTAAAAAAGCTCTCGTGTGAATGAGGTCTTACTCTTGCGTCTGCCAAGTTGTATTATGATAAGGTTAAACCCTCGCTTTGGAATAGTTCGAATTATCCAAAATGGAAGCCAAATCTCCTTTACATTCAGTTTTCAAATGCAAATTCAAATTCAAATTTTAAATTCGTGTGTTTCTATTGTCTTACGTTATAGCGCAGTTTGGTGTTTGCTCGATATTGGTCTGTGTTTAAATTTGTAAGTTATAGTGCAGTTATATGAATATTATAGTCTGTTATATTTGTGTAGTGGAGTGGTAAATAATATATGAAAGTTTATTCTGTTCTACGTAATATGGCATTTTATTATTTATCGAGTTAGAAACAAACGTTATTTAATACTGTATGAAAGAATGCATCGAAGTTATTGAAGAATTGAATACTTAGAACTTACCGCGTATAAAAATATAAGATTTAAATGAATGGTATGGTGATTTGTAAAATTTAATAAGAAAAAATGTATTTCACAGCATCCAATGTCCATTCTTAAATTTTCTATCTTGTGGCTCACTTACTTACAGATGAGGATCTGTAATTATGAATTATCTCTGTAAAATCGGATTGTTTAATGTATATTCACAGAAAATATAGCATGAAAGATCTTTCATTGTTTGTTTGTACAAAACGGATAGATTACAAGTCAAGATTTATTAAACAAGGTTTTAACGAGTTATTTCGAATGTGAACATGTATTTGTGTATTGAATAATTGGTAATTTACTCTTATAATAGGACTAACATATACGACATTCACAGTTTTATTTAGATACTAGCGGTCCGCCCCGGCTTCGCCCGTGGTACATATTTACGTTTTCTCTACATAAGAACCATCCTCGTACTTCAAGGAATATAATAAAAAAAGAATTATCGAAATCGGTTCAGCCGTTCTCGAGTTATGCGCTTACCAACACATTTTGCGATTCATTTTTATATATAAAAGATATACATATAGTGTCTAGACGTAGACGTCCTAAATTCGAATGGAAGCGTAGGTAGGTAATTAAAAAAATATAACTTTCCGACAGCTAAATATAATCTACTAATAAACCTTACGCAATGTATCAACTAAATTAGATCTAGGTTTTGTCTGTACATTGTCAAAACGTTTATAGGTACAGATTGCTAGGCCATAATTCCTAATTGCTCCAGTTTTACAGAGCGGTTTACTTCACGAGCTCTCTTCACAATGGGCAGCGTTGGCCCAACAAATGATCGTCGATGTTTGCCGCCATTACTGCGATTATGAATAAACATCTACATGATGATCATAGACATTTAGGCTCTCTACACTATCGTGATTGCCTCTTCTCACCCAACGCTGCCCATTGTGAATGCCCATTAACTTCAGTCATTTATAAAGAAAGCGACCACAGCTGACGTTTTAAGACTTTTTAATTAAACTCTTAAACCAGCGATTTAATATTAATTACGCCGCCTTGAATGGGACACATGCTGGTAATTTAAGTTTTAAAGACTTTTGGTTGAAATGGGGCTATTAAACGAAAATTACTGCTTTTGTCTAACCATCGAGACCAAGAATGATCTTAATAATTACGATAATGCTTAAGATATAAAAAAAAAATATTTAAAGCAGTTACATATAGAAAAATAAATAAATTACATTTGCAATGTAATATTGTTTACATTTGTAAATTTAAACCATTGAGATAATATTACTACGTATGGAGGAGACACCACGAACAAAATCTGTGCGCCATTTTTTTGCTCTAACTAAGTTTTAAAAATTATTATCTAGTTAGGTACTTACCGATGAAAGTTATTCCTTTGCACTTTTCCGTATTATTTGTATTATTTGTGCAATATTGTAACACACACGAAGGCATATTTGATGCGTTTCACTTTAAAACAAATAAATAATGAGCGTGCAGTTACGCCATATGGCGTATGTTGAGCGGAACATAAGTGATGTAGGCGGTGTCGTCTCCATAATATAAGTATATCTCAATGATTTAAACAAACGTAACAATGCTTATTCTATGCCTCTCAATATAAATAATATTATGTTTATAATTTGGTTGTTTTTTACAATTACTGCTATTTGTCTAATTCAATTTGATGCAATATAATAAATTTGAACAATATAGATAAATTTGAACACCCTGTATTCAATTAAACAACAACCATTTCTTGTTACAGAATGTGCCAGCGGTCTCGGTACATCTATACAAGTGTTGGATGCGTTATCGATTGACCACGCTCCTTCAGCATTGTAGACAGCTACAAAGATGGCTGACAATGTGGCGTTTGATGATGAGGTAAGTTTTAGAACACCCTGTATATGATTCCTTAGAAATTTGCATTGCAGTATTACAGAAGATTACAGGCAATGATTAAATTATCATTGATTACCCTAGTTTTTTATGTAGATAGTTGACATATCTAGTTATAATCTATTAATTGCGGTCGTAATGATTCTGCTGTTGTAATCCATACTATCTATACCTACGACAATTACTATTTTCTATTTGATTTCATAAATGAATATTATTATGCGAAAGTATAATATTAATTTGTGACTCCATCTTTCCTTCTATCTTTTAAACCGATTGGGATGAAAAATAGTAGATAGTTTAAGACCAGAAAAAGTATTAGGTTTTAACCAGGAAATCTCACGGGAATGGGAACTAGTAACTAATATTTACCACATGCATTCCATAGCACGCATTGCGGTGAAACACACATTCGATTAATCTACATTGTGATACAAAACAAATATATGTATTGTCACGGTACATGGTGCCTGGTGGTTTCATTTACATACCTACAAAAAGACGGTGAAAATGTAAATTATTATTGACTGTTTGGAAAAAAAGGATATTTACTTTATAAATTGTATAACTTTGAAATAAAAAAAATGTAAAGTTTCCTTTAGAATTTATTGCATGTTGAATTTTTTTTCATTATTATAGCTAAATCACACCCCGGACACTCCATACAAAATTATCGTTTTGACAGTCACACTGTAGAGACTGCAAATGTGTGTGTTAACGCTTTATGGTTGGCACATTTTTGACTAGCGTAAAAAAAAATCGCGTTTTTCTGATGAAATACATCCGTAAACAGCACAATATCTAACCATTTTCTACGAAAAACGATAATCACAAATCCAAAATAATAAAATTACTTTAAGTCAATTTGATTAATGTTGTCAATCTTCGTTGCGTATCGTCCCTGTAGAAAAATATGGACCATTTTTAGACTGATCGTGCGGGGTGAGGTAAGTGTTTAATTTTGGCGGGAGGCGGAGAGTGTCCGTTCTGTAGCGTTTAGCTACTATGTATTATGTATTCTGTGGCTAAATATAACATATAAGAAAGAAAAAATCTTGCAATAACCCTGATTCCGTGCGCTTAGATTTTGGCAAGCACATCGCTGCAATTTTTTTACTAATAAATAAATTTGACAGACTGACATACAACTGAATTCTGAGCGAGCTCCATTTCAAAGTCTGTTACAACTAATCTTATTTTTGGAACTACAATTTAATGTTTTATTGTAAGTATGTCTGTACGATTTGGCTTTGATCTCGGAAGAAAAGTTTGATTGAAAAGTTTTTTGTGTCATAATAATTTTAGTGATTTTTAACAACAGTACAGATTTATAGATCACTAGCTTTTCGACCGCGGCTTCGTCCGCTTTTTTTAAAGAAAAACCCCCATAGTTCCCGTTCCCGTGGGATTTCCAGGATAAAACCTATCCTATGTATTAATCCAAGTTACCCTCTATATGTGTGCTAAATTTTATTGTAATCGGTTCAGTATTTGCCTGAAATAGTAACAAACATACATACACATACATCCATCCTGACAAACTTTCGCATTTATAATATTATTAGTAGGATCTGTATTAAACTACCAGCTTTTATGAACTAAACATGTACCTATAATCTCTATGTTTCTAATCGGAAGTTCCGGGTAATTTCTAAATCAACTTAATTCCTTTTCCTGGAACATTTACCTACTGGCAAATAGCTGATGTTATTAATTTAATCTTTCCAGTAATTCGAGTATTTTACTACCTATGTACTAACTTATTTTGCTCAAAATACATACGATACTTAATTCAATTTAGCAGTTAGGTACGTACATTTGGAAAATCAAACATTCATATAGATCGATAGTAATTTTAATTCTCTAATAAGTTTAAAATAAAAGCAATCTTTACTCAGTTCAAATTTCTATAAAGTTTACAATTTAAACTGACAAAACAAAAACAATTGAAACACGTAGATAAAAAAAATATTGCATCGAAATACAGAAAATCTGCTGGCAATCAAATCGTGTGTTTGGATAAAATCGAAACGTCAGCATTGCATGCGCTGACTTTTATGAAATCACTTTTATATTACTTTTATATTTATACTAGCTGGAGGTACGGCTTTGCTCGCGTAGTATTTGATAAATGTACATGAATACCTCGCGTTTAAAAACTGTAAAGAACTCTTAAATTACTAAAGGTTCCTTGTAATTTGTAAAGTCTATTCAATAATTTTTTTCTGTACGAAAATTGTTACTTTTTCATGAAATAATTGTATGAAAACGGTTACAATAAGATCTCTAGTTTCATCAATTACTTAATTAAAATTAGTTATTCCTTAATAGTAAGTGCTAAATAATTAAACGACAAGCTACTTACAAGCTTTCTGCACGCGGTTTCGAGCGCATTTTCAAAGAAAAACCCGCATATTTCCCGCGGGATAAAACCTATCCTATGTGTTAATCCAATCTAAATGTATGCTAAATTTAATTGTAATCGGTTCAGTAGTATTTGCGTGAAAGAGTAACAAACATACACATCCATCCTCACAAACTTTCGCATTTATAATATTAGTAGGATAGGATTTATTCTATAATCATCATTGCATTGTTAAAATAATATTTAGATAATATTTTCTTATATTGTTTATGTCATACATATCATCTCGATTGTTTGAACGGCTTAACTGATTTGAATGAAAGTTAAAAAGCTAAGTAAGTAGCTTGTATATTTTTTAACCGACTTCAAAAAAAAGGAGGAGGTTATCAATTCGGCCGGAATGTTTTTTTTTTATGTATGTACACCGATTACTCCGTGGTTTCTGAACCGATTTACGTGATTCTTTTTTTGTTCGATGCGGGATGGTGTCGAATTGGTCCCATAAAAATTTTATTCGGATAGGCCCAGTAGTTTTTATTTTATGAGCATTTTTGTCTGTATTTGTAAATGTTGCAAGTGCAAGTTTGAAGTCGGTTGTTTTTAACGCAGTTATCACTTGTTATTATACTTCCTTTATGATCACAGATTAACAATCTTGAAATTCATTTTTTCAAAACACGCATAAAAGCCCAGATATTTACGAGATCAGTAATTTTATTCCCTCTCCATTTTAATAAGAGCGTTTTCTTTCTTTTTAGGCTAAAATGGCAATGATTAATCGTTGCGTGGAACAGTGGCATAACAACCGAATTAATTGTTTCCTTGACTGCCAATTAGTTATCGGATCTAGTTTTTGTTCTATTTGGTATATCTATACTAAATAATATCATCTAGGTATACTATATTTACTATATTATATATTATAATATTATAAAGCTGAAGAGTTTGTTTGTTTGTTTGTTCGAAAGCGCTAATCTCAGGAACTACTGGTCCGATTTGAAAAATTCTTTCGTTGTTAGATAGCCCATTTATCGAGGAAGGCTATAGTCTATATATCATCACGCTAAGACCAACAGGAGGATTACTTAATTATTCTTACAAAATAGTTCGCAATAATAGGTAGTAAAGTACATTTTATTTACTAGCAAACCCGGTGAATATATTCTGCTAGGACAACCTTTATAAAAAAAGCACATAAAAAAATGTGTGCGTGTACTAGTTAGTGTACACACGTAAGAAGTGAAACTTCTTTATGACCTTATTTTTCAAAAAATAATTTACTATATGCAACTTTACAGAATCACGCGTGGTAGGGATAAGAAAATATGGCGCGTAACGGAAAAATGTCACGCGTAACGAAAAAATGTTACACTAAATTTTTTTCCAACCCCGATAAATAAGTTTCACTTCAAAAATATACTTAACTCTGTCAAGCAGTTTTGTTACATACACAAGTATATGTGTAGATATAGATATATTGTAACAGCTTATAAAAACAGTTTTGTAACAACAAATGATTTCAATTCAGAAATTTTTATGATTGTTATTACTTCAAATAAAAAGTTCCCGTTATTCTAACGAAACGTAAATAATTAGATCACTAAACAAATTTTACAGTTGAATGAATTTTTCACGATGGAATGGTAAAACATTATTGGATTTTCCTCTTTCAATTAACCAGACGTTGATTTTAAATTATTGTGTTTCTGAAGTTTACAAAGCTATATACATATACAGTTCTAGAAAGGATAATAGAAATTATAGAATTACTAACGATCCGCCCCGGCTTCGCCCGTGCTGTAGTTTACGTTTTCTCTCCATAAGAATCTCGTACTTTAAGGAATATTATAAAAAAACTAATTAACGAAATCGGTTCATCCGTTCTCGAGTTATGCGTTTACCAAGACATTTTGCGATTCATTTTTATATTATAGACCTACTAATTTACTAAGTACATTCTTTGCTTCGTACCGTCATGTCATACGTGTAAGGCTTAGTGTATGTTACTTCTTAATAATTATTTTACTACTCCTTTTTTGAAGTCGGTGGAAAATGCAGCTTAAAATAACTTGTAAAATTGTCTTATCGTAACAAGCAAAGATCAAATCTTTCCCCTGTACCAAACCTAAATACCTACTCGTGTAAAAATCAAACACAGAAAAGTATTACGATTAATTTTCAACTACAAGCTTTGATCTATTGTCTTTAAACTGGCAATTACAGCTAAGATCAACAGGAAATCGAGAGAGCATTGATGTCTCGACTATTGTCTGTTTAAAATGCTATTATTGTACTGTGATTGTGTTTTGGGTTCATTCTATCGTGGATTTGTAGAAGTACTCGCGCTGTTAGCAAAATATTTGGAACTTATGAACGAATAAATTGAACGTAACATGTGTTATACATATAATTTTTGTATCTAACTGAAATATGCAAAGTTTTATTGTTCTAACAAAAAACATGGAGCCGCGCATTTCTACATTTAAGTTATTTATTGCATTTTGATAATTTATTTTGTTACAATTACTACAACTGAAGTTTAGTGGAAGTTTCAAAATCGGTAAAACGTAAATTAGGTGTGATGTAAATTGCCCCAAATTGGAGGTAATCTCTATCACCTATCAAAAACTATCATCACAATATATTCAGTGAGAAATACCTACTTCATATACCTACAAGCGCTACTGTAGTTCCTATAACGTATTAACTTATTAGTAATCTGTGCTATAATGTTCACCTAATTTCAACAGTTCGCACATTACCCGCGAAATCTAATGGCATACATTGCAAGACAGAAATAAATGAAACGTGTAAAGTTTGGTTTGTTTTCCGAGTGATTGTCGGCTATGTATATCGTATTAATGGCAGATGGTTAGAGTTTAATCATACCACTGTTAAAAATAGCAATGCGTGTGAATGTTTGTTACTATTTCACGCTAAATTTCAATGAATTTGAATGAAAAATCGATAGATATAGATGCTTTATTTAGGTACATACTGAAGTCCGGAATAGCACAAGAATAAATACAATACTAGTTTAACACAGGTATAACGCAAGCGTTAACGTTGACTGAAAACAGTAAAGGAAAATTTGTTTGTCAAAGCTTGGTACATATTATGCACATAATATACACAGTTATTATTATGATGATAAGAATATTTCTCTCTTAGTCTTTTATTTTCTACTGTTATTCTCATATTAATAGAGAGTAACAAACATTCCTTTTCAACAATTACCTTAATAGTAAAAGCGAAAAATCCGTACAAGAAATCTAAATCAAATTTAACCCTCATCGGTTCCAAATGTCGAATAAATGAATAAACCAAAGGAAAGCAAACAGCGTTTGATCTTCAGAATCCTGTTTACAAATGAATTTGCAGTTTCTTTTGTACGCTGTTTGATTATTGTGATTTATTAACCGCACAATACTGGTTTGTTTTGGAATATTTCCCTCGAATGTTCGGGAACGTTCTTTGATATGTCAATAAAGTAAAAACACGATTTATGTCATATTTACGTTTGATTTTGACAATTGATAAAATGCTGAAATGTTTTCATTTGCTCTTTATTTATGAGTGAATATTATTTTTTGTAGGGCTGTTAAAGAAATAAATAATGTATTTATTCATCGACAATATTAAAAAATACATTTTCAGTAAGTTTCCTCTGTATTTCAATATTCATCCGTAATAAATTTTCAATACCTCACAACTATAAAATATAGATGGCTTACCTTTAGTCCATTGAATGAGTCCCTCCAAGGGGGGTCTAGAGTGCGTGAGTTAGTAACGTAAGATGTTTCTTCGGAAACATGTCAAGAGTCCCTAGGTAATAAACATACTAAAACCCCGGGCCACTAGGAGGAGCCCCGGAGTGGGGGGAGGGGGAAAACGGGTCCATTTTTTCATTTTTCGCTTAAATCTCAAAAACGGTACATGTTAGAGAAAAACTTTCAAGGAAAAATTGAAAGGCCATAAAATTATCTACAAGTTGTACCTGAATCATTTTTTCCTATATCCTACCGTTTCTGAGTTATACGCAGTAAAACATGATTTTGGCTCAAACAATTTCAACATCAATCGATCAAAAAATATGTCTTTCTTCCAAAAAACTCAAATGTGCAACTTGTGACCAGTACTGATAGATTGCTCTTAATTAGTTCTATAATTGGTAAAATAAACACATTCCTCCATGGAAGCCTTTAGGAGGAATCGATTGTCAAAATATTATATTAGGGCAGTTTGAGTTACTGAACTTGATCTTTTTATTTTTTTTCTTCCAAAAAACTCAAAAGTGCAACTTGTGACCGGTACAGATAGATTGCTCATAATTAGGTCTATCATTGCTAAAAATACCAGATTCCACCACGGAGGCGTTTACGGGGAATTGAATTTTATCAGGGTAGTTACGATACATGAACTTTTTATTTTTTTTCTTCCAAAAAGCTCAAAAGTGCAACTTGTGACCGGTACAGATAGATTGCTCATAATTAGGTCTATCATTGATAAAAATACCAGATTCCACCATGGAGGCGTTTACGAGGAATTGAATTTTATTAGGGTAGTTAGTTAAAAAGTTCATGCATCGTAACTACCCTAATAAAATTCAATACCTCCTAAAGGCCTCCATGGTGGAATCTGGTTTTTTTATCAATGATAGACCTAATTATGAGCAATCTATCGGTACCGGTCACAAGTTGCACTTTTGAGTTTTTTTGGAAGAAAAAAAATAAAAAGTTCAAGTATCGTATCTACCCTAATAAAATTCAATTCCCTGTAAACGCCTCCATGGTGGAATCTAGTATTTTAATCAATGATAGACCTAATTATGAGCAATCTATCTGTACCGGTCACAAGTTGCACTTTTGAGTTTTTTGGAAGAAAAAAATAAAAAGATCAAGTTCAGTAACTCAAACTACCCTAATATAGTATTTTGACAATCGATTCCTCCTAAAGGCTTCCATGGAGGAATGTGTTTATTTTACCAATTATAGACCTAATTAAGAGCAATCTAACAGTACCAGTCACAAGTTGCACTTTTGAGTTTTTTGGAAGAAAAAAATAAAAAGATCAAGTTTAGTAACTCAAACTACCCTAATATAGTATTTTGAAAATCGATTCCTCCTAAAGGCTTCCATGGAGGAATGTGTTTATTTTACTAATTATAGACCTAATTAAGAGCAATCTATCAGTATCGGTCACAAGTTGCACTTTTGAGTTTTTTTGGAGAAAAAAAATAAAAAGTTCAAGTATCGTAACTACCCTAATAAAATTCAATTCCCCGTAAACGCCTCCGTGTTGGAATCTGGTATTTTTATCAATGATAGACCCAATTATGAGCAATCTATCTGTACCGGTCACAAGTTGCACTTATGAGTTTTTTGGAAGAAAAAAATAAAAAGATCAAGTTCAGTAACTCAAACTACCATAATATAATATTTTGACAATCGATTCCTCCTAAAGGCTTCCATGGAGGAATGTGCTTATTTTACCAATTATAGACCTAATTAAGAGCAATCTATCAGTACCGGTAACAAGTTGCACTTTTGAGTTTTTTGGAAGAAAGAAATATTTTTTGATCGATTGATGTGGAAATTGTTTGAGCCAAAATCATGTTTTACTGCGTATAACTCAGAAACGGTAGGATATAGGAAAAAATGATTCAGGTACAACTTGTAGATAATTTTATGGCCTTTCAACTTTTCCTTGAAAGTTTTTCTCTAACATGTACCGTTTTTGAGATTTAAGCGAAAAATGAAAAAATGGACCCGTTTTCCCCCTCCCCCCACTCCGGGGCTCCTCCTAGTGGCCCGGGGTTTTAGTATGTTTATTACCTAGGGACTCTTGACATGTTTCCGAAGAAACATCTTACGTTACTAACTCACGCACTCTAGAACTTTTTATTCAATGGACTACTTCTAGAGAGCACTTAGAAAATAAAAATAGTCCGGCAATAAAGTGCAGGCTTTTTTACGAGCTGGAACGTGACAGAATCTTAAACAAGTTAGTTTGTGAAATACGCTTTAGCTCTTTGGATTTCATGTCCGCCTAGTGTCTGAAAAACTTCTAAATTAATTTTCCCTGTATTCAAATCAAATTCTATTTCAGAAATTGTAATAATTAAAAACCAAATTTCCTGAATATAATTCGTCATTAATTGTAAGATGCTTAAATAGAATCACAAATAATATAGGAAATAATAACAGTACCTAACAAATATGTCAAAATATTATGACATTTAAGTATTTAAATTACGAACTTAACGACTAAATTAAGCTGTGAACAAGAGTAAGGAAGACCAATTATAAACAGTGACATAAATTAGTTCCTTATTTCACAAGCTTTCCCAAAGTGCAAACGAATGTTCAAATAATACCTTTTTTAAGAAAAGATTTTATGGCAAGCTTAAATGTTGTGGGGCGGCCTGGAAAGATTTTCTTGTTTCGAAGACGGTTTCTCGTAAGCCTCTTACGGTTTCATGACAGCCTGGTACCGTAAATATTACAAAAATTTACATTAATTTTTTGTACTTACCTACTTTAAAATACACGAGCATAATATTAATAGAATTCAGTTAATCCATACTATAATATTATAAATGTGAAAGTAACTCTGTCTGTCTGTCTGTTACTCAATCACGCCTTAACTACTGAACCAATTTGCATGAAATTTGGTATAGAGATATTTTGATACCCGAGAAAGGACATAGGCTACTTTTTACCCTGGAAAATAGGATAGGTTTTATCCCGGAAATCCCACGGGAACGGGTACTATGCGGGTTTTTCTTTGACTGCGTGGGCGAAGCTGCGGGTGGAAAGCTAGTTAGCTATATGCAAACAACTTTACTGTTTTTATTCATATCAAAGTAAGCATTTATAACACAGAAATCTGGGGGCACGGCAGTGCCCCCGCCAAGTCGAGCAAAAAAAAAAGCGGCACGGCCGTACCATCCTTTTCTCGAAGCAATTCGGGCCTTTTTCGACCCCCTATAATTCGGTTGTGGATAAAGCAAGAAACCTGAATCTTCAGTAACTAATCCGGCATTGTATAAACACGGAATATTTAAAATTTCAGTCAATTTGAACCAGTAGTTTAAGAATGACAACTTGTTAAAGTTTCTAAATTTTGTCACTCACTGACTCACCGATCATCAAAAGTCCAAGGCACTTCTAGCAGACTTAGAAGCTTCATATTTGGAATACATATAGAGTTTAGTGTCTTAATCATGGGAAAACTTAAATATTTTGTAATTTCGGTCCAGTTTTCCAAATACACCAACTGCATCAATAACTTTGTAATCCCATATAAATATATGGGATTACAAAGTTATTTATGCAGTTGGTGGTTGGTGGTGGTTATAAATTTAATAGGTGTAGATAGGTACCTACCATATGAGGCAAGGGAGGGGGTATAGGGTGGGTAAGGGTGTGTTTAGCCCATGAAACTGAACAACATTATTACTTGTAAAATGGTCGACGTAATGAAAAACACATGATTGGACATGTCTTGAAGTACGAAAATCTAATAAAACAATATATTATAACAGTATATAAATTGTTGGCGCGACTAGCCTCCTTACAGACAGACTGGCCTCTATTTTACTCTATGACTGACAAGCAAAATATACGCCAAAATGACAGAACAATGAAATGTGAATGCCTTCGAGCGAGCGGCAGCCGCACGCATACGTGCGAGCGCCCTCATGCTGTTCGGATGTGCCTCGAAACCTAACCTATAAGTTTGCGATTTTCATTTATAATTTCGATTGATAAATTACATTTACGACTAAAAGGCTTGCTCATTAGTTTACTGATATTATTTGCCTACGATTGGGATGTTGTTTGGTTAATTTTAAGGAACTTACATAAATACCTTAGTCTTCAAATATAATTACTTAACAGTGTCGGTCGAAATAACGAGACCAAAGTTACGTTTAAGTATTAATTGTATTCTTACATCTTGCATATCTACCAGTACTAGTAGTCGCAATGGATTCGGAAATACTGTATGTGAATGACCATCCATGCCCACACCGGATTGTCCGTATACCTGGTGATGGTTCGTGTCTATTTCATTCTTTGTCATTCTCTATGTATGGGAATACTGAGTCGTCGTATGAGATTAGACTTGCTATAGTGGAGTATGTGGTAGCGCATTGGGACGAGTTCAAAGTGTATACGTGTGACGAGCACGGAGACCCCTACATTGACATCTATCGGTATAGTGCGAAAAGTAAAGGTTGATCCTGAAAATTCAAAAATAATTAAGAGAATATATATCACATTTAATAATGAACCTAATGCATACGAGCTTGGTCCGGTCAAAACTAAATTTGAAATTATTAATAGAGCTTATGTTCATCGCGAACAATTTCCCATATGTATAGCCTATGCTATAACTATACATAAAAGTCAGGGCCTAAGCCTAAGTAATGCGCTGATGGATATAGGTTCTGCAGTGTTCACATCCGGTCAAGCTTACGTGGCACTTTCGAGAGTTACAAGTCTGGGCGGTTTACATCTCATTAATGTCGACTTTGGAAGTATTAAAGCGCAGGAATCATCAATTTGTGAATACAACAGATTAAGAAGTATTTACCGTCCAGACTTGTCAAAAATTGAGACATCAAAGCCTCCGAGAAAAGCCCATAGAGACAGGGAGTGGGCTTTGAGAAAAACTGTGGCTGAAGCTCAAGAAGTAGTACCGGAAAAGAAAAAGAGGAAGACTACATATAAAAATAAGAAAATATCATAAGACCTTTAACAAAATTCGTTAGAAGTAGATGGTATCAAAAAGAAAGGCTCTACAAAAAGAAGTGAGATCCCATCAAAAACATCCTGTAAAAAACCCAAGTCTCGCAGCTCAGTCTTTCTACCGTCAAAAGTTGTGAGATCCATGTAATACCAAGTCGGTTAATCTATTTAGTGTCTACTTGAAGGACCTTCTGTCTTAAGTTATTACATAAGTTATTATCATGCCAATATTAAAAATATTTAACGTTTTAAACAAATAGATCGACTTGGACATCGCATGAAAACAAAATGAATATTACAATATTATATTAGATTCTTTAGTCTCTCGCGCCTCACGCGATTGAAACTCTCGTTCCTGTTGGTCGCTGGCCCGTCGTGCTGTGTAGTGTGATACATACTAATAATCAAATCAAGCGATGTCCAAGTCGATCTATTTGTTTAAAACGTTAAATATTTTTAATATTGGCATGATAATAACTTATGTAATAACTTAAGACAGAAGGTCCTTCAAGTAGACACTAAATAGATTAACCGACTTGGTATTACATGGATCTCACAACTTTTGACGGTAGAAAGACTGAGCTGCGAGACTTGGGTTTTTTACAGGATGTTTTTGATGGGATAATATTTTTACACTTTCCATTCTAGTTTCTACCTCTTCTAAAAATACTTGTTTCCCTCATCCCAGTGTTCATTTTTGTTTTTCTCATAAATTGTTTTATTTACATACATATTCAGAGCATCGCTTGTATAAAATGATATTTGAATATTTAGTGTGAAGTGTATAAACGACCCGAGATAAGTGTTGGCAACACTTCAAATTGCCTTTTCTTAGATGCACTATCGCATACCATTAGACGAGAAATATTAGTTAACTTTAGGTACCGTAATAAACTTGTATCATAGACTATGCGTTTTGCATGAATCTACATAACATAAATGTTTCTGTCTCACGAAATTTCCAACTTAATTATGCGTAGTGCAGTTTTTTTTAAAGAAACACTCAATTCATTTATTTCACTTTTATTACCATCTTAAGTATGTAACAAAACCGATCGTAGTTGTATACATACATATTATACATAGGTAGTTCACAAATAGCAATTTTTGAATGACCGTCAAGACGTATAACATCTTAGCCTCCCCGTGACGACGCTCGCTGCAAAGTGTGCGAAACGTCGGGTAAATAATAGTAAAGTGGAAGAAGTGATCTGGAGCTTTAAAATAAAGATTAAAATGGAACTGCCATCAAGAGGTAACAATACAAATTATAAATATCGTGTATATTTTCATAGTACTGTGTGTATCCGCGTGCATTAAGAAAATGTTTTCATGAGTAAAAACTGTCTGAATTTGGCCGAGCTTTGTTTTTGTGAGTAATCACGGCATCAATCAATGGACATTTAAAATGCAATAAAATGCTCATACATTCAGTGGCATAATTCCCTCAGTAATAAGGGCCCCGGAATCACAGACAGACACAATAGAAAATCTATTGTGTCGTGGACCGATCGGGCCGTTCGGGGCTCAATGGGATATATGCCACTGACTCATAAAATACATGGTCCAAAATTACTGAACAACAAATGAAATAAGGAAATGCCTCCATCCGTCCATTGAGATAATATTAATAGGAGACGACACCGCCTACATCACTTATGTTCCACTCAACATACGTCATGTGACGTATGTTGAGCGGTATTTTTTAATGGTTTTAAAGTGAAACGCATCAAACATGCCTTCGTGTGTGTTACGATATTGCACAAATAATACGGAAAAGTGCAAAGGAATAACTTTCATCGTTAAGTACCTAACTAGATAATAATTTTTAAAACTTAGTTAGAGCAAAAAAATGGCGCACAGATTTTGTTCGTGGTGTCTCCTCCATACGTAGTAATATTATCTCAATGCATCCGTCATCTTCAATATATTTCAGATTCAAGTCCTTACATCCGTCCGTTCATTTTCTTAAGATATGTCTACATTAGCATTTTAATCAAACTAAACACGAATTTACATACGATTTCAATAAGCGACGCGTACGAGGAGGAAAGAATTCGAATCTTGTAAGGGCCGGAGCACATTAGAGACTATAAATTGTAGTAATGTTAATACATACTGAAATAATAATTAATTAATAAATCATGGTAAAGTTTTAGTATTGACGGTTAAGATGAAATAATATACACAAAAGAGAAAATGCTACAAATGCTACGGATAAATTTAAAATAAATAACTTACTTAAGTTTAGCTGTCACTTTGACGGAGATGCTGATGTCTAACCGAAATGTTTGGAATATTTTTCAGACGGTCCTATGTATGTAGGTAAATGTATATGTGTTCAAGCCCTTATTTGCTTTTCGCCATATTGCGGGGTGCGGTTAATGTGTAAAGAGCCTGTGGTTTTTTTAATATGACATTTTCTTTGAAATAATTCTAGACATTCCCTCCTTTACGCAACTTTTTGAACAGCAAGAAAATGTTCCTACGGTATGTCGTCTTAATAAAACCAAGTTTTAATTCACAACACAATTCAAATTATCATGTTCATGTACGCGAATATATTAAATTGAAACACTGGAATGACCATGAGAAATAGAAATTATATTATAACGAAATCAATTTAAAAAGAAACTGCAGTATTATAAGAGTATCTAGTATTCTAACTTCCTTCTAATCGAAGAAAAAGTATTATGAACACACCAAAACATATAAGACCCAGTCAAGAGCATATATTGACAAATGATAGGAAATTGAATGTGCTTTGAAGCCAGCGGGACAGCGGATATTGGCGTTCTGCTAAATTATCCGCTTTTGACGGAGTAAACTTAATCTTTAAACATATTATATGGGAACGTGAAATAAGATGTGTTAGTTCTAAAATTATTTAACTAATAAACTAAACTGCATAAAAATAGTGAGAACTGGACAAAATTTATTTGGCACAACCGCAAAGCAATAACTTTTAAACAAAGAATCATCACGCAGTCAAAAGTTATGTGGAGACATCTTTTTTTGAAGACGGTAGAAAAGAAACTCAAAAGTCAAATATTTAAATAAAAACATTAAATTGATCTTGCCATTGTGAATTGTGGTTTATTGTTCCAACCAGGAAATATCGTGATGAAACTGCCGTTTTGTAAAAGCAAAATTTTGATAATACCACAGATAATACGTAACTACTGGCCACCCGAAATTGGACTTTGATTCTCATCTGCGTTCCACTGCATATATTGCTATGAAACTTTCATACCTACTGCAAAAGTGCAAATCATTGCAGTATGATAACAACCATGTGTTATAATATATCATGACGATGCGTGGATACTTTAACAATAACTAATACTAAAGTAAATGTATATTATGTAATATAGATAATTACCATTAGATGATGCATCGTTTAGCCGTTTTGCGATACAAAAAGATTAATTACAAAATCTATAACTAACACAAAGCGAAGACAAACTCTACAACCCACGAATTTGAACTGTCACCCGTCGACATAGAATACAAAATCCATCTTCATTGAAACAAAATGTGGCAGGGCTCAAGTTAAACTGGTTCTATAACAATATAGTTTAGTAACCAGCACAACAAAAACCAGCTTACAAGTATACTGTAAACGGTGTACTAGAAGTTGGAGTTTGTTAGAAACTACAGCCAAGTTATTCACTAGTTAGTATATTGTGAACTTTTGTATTTACATAATAAATTCTTTGAACGATGTAAGTTTTTCGCTTTTAACTATCTTGGTTGAATAACGGACTACTTAAGTACTTGAACCCCGACGCTGCACTGTTTGGTTTCCACGTGGTAACTAGATATAAAGTATGGCTTGTTTTATTTAATTGGTACATTGATATATTATCTTCTTATCGAGCTTTATCCAAATAATTTCAGTAATTTGTTGTACACGTGATATGTGAAATTTATAGAGGACTTAAAGTATTTAAATATTATGCACACTAAAAATGGAATTTATCAAGCCATAACATAAAAATAAAGCAATTTTTTTACCTTTCGAATAGACCAATAAAATAGACGAAGAAAATATATAATATGACCATACATTCTTCGACTTCTGTGATGTGGGTTAGATGTGTCTTCTTTAGGTTTAGTCGGCAGGTTAATTTTGATTGACATTTTTATCTTACGAAAATTTATGACTCTCTTTGGAAAATTGGTGAACGTGAACTGAAAGGTAATCAGGACTGGGCACTGGGAGAAAAATACAAAATATAAGTTCGGTATGCTTTTTCTAGCAGAGTAAGTAAGTGTTCTAACAGACGAACAGCAAGTTTTGAACGGCAGAGGCTACTTCAGCCTTCGCCACCTGTCGACGGCAGTCGGCGGCAGCAGTCCAAACGTCGACGGCTGCCGTCGACATGTGGCGACGGCTGAAGTAGCCTCTGCCGTTCACAACTTGCTGTTCGTCTGTTAGAACGCTAAGGGCACCGCCGTAGGCACCTCCTATAAACACCTGTAACCCTGGTAGTTTTACAGGTGTTTTGCCGGTTATAATGGACGTGTGTATGTGGAAAATTTCACAAATTTTTCTCAGTTCTCATTTATGTTTTGTGAAACACATCTCTATAAACCCTATACATTAAAGTAATAAAATTTAAGAAAAATATTTTTGAACTGAAACTTCTTTTGGCGCGTTGAGAGTTAAATTTCAAGGTCGCGTCATGGAATACCGTCATATAATAATATTATTATGGGAACATTTATTTCTACTAACAAGACTTCCATCTTTATTTCCAAAACAACACATTGATCTCTATTTCCATTCATGCATTTCACATTCAGTATTATAAGCACTTAAAGTAAATATAAGTAGCATTTATCTTGACTCCATCCAAAGTTTATAACATATGTGTTCACAGGCGCACCGTTAAGAGAGCCATAAATTTTCAACTTTTACGAATGCCATGTTGGGTTTTTAGCTCAGTTGTTAAACTTTTGATCTTAATCAAAAAGCCGGTGGTTCGAGAGAACGTGGAAAATAGATTTTTGCGTTAAAGTGAAATTCATGCAAATTCCAAAAACAACCAAGATAACAGGATAATAGGTGAACGTACAAATATTTCAATATATTTTTCTATTAATCTACACATTTTCTGTTCAAATTGACAAGGGAAAACGTTATAGGAAAACTGGCACATCCAAACACAAAGGTCGAAAACTATTGACATTTCACATTTACTACTCGCATTTCACGACTGAGTTTAATAAATAAATAAGTAAAAAAAAAAATCGTCTTTATGTGGTTCTCACATCATTAAAAGGTTGCAAAACTTAATAATAGTAATAGGTTTTCACTAGTGGGAGTCGAGCACGCTTCGGCATGAATTGGGCCAGCTCGCACCGGGGAAGGTACCACACCCCCACAGAAGATCGGCGTGAAATAGTGGCATGAAAATGTGACTGTGTTTCGTACGATGAGTGGGGGCACCGGAGGCCCGTATCCCTCTCCTACCCATCCCAATCCTTTCCCATTATTTCCCGTGTTAATCCTATACAATACTCCCTCCTCTCCTCATATCCTCCTCCTAAAATTAAAATCATGGCAGCGGATTTAAATTATAGACTACCCCAGGAGGGTACTAACCTCACTAGTGTTAGAGAATCCCTCCCTGAGTGTCAAAACTCAGGCTGCCCTACGTACTCTGGGGAGGGCAAAAGTCCGCTCAATAAACCACCTAAGCGTAAACGGCGCAAAAAGTCATCAAGACCACCACCTGTGCTATCAGTAGACTTCTGCAATGTGAGAGGCTTACACTCCAACCTCAATGCCGTCCATCACCATCTGGAGACGGCAAAGCCAGACTTATTATTTCTGACAGAGACTCAAATTCGTCCTCCTCTTGACACATCATACCTTCACTACCCAGGATACAAACTGGAGCACACTTTTATTCCTAAAGCTGGTGTATGTGTTTTTGTAAAGGAGGATATTAGTTGTCGTCGCATCAACAATCTCGTCAACTCTAACCTGTCGACTCTCTGGCTTCGTATAGACTGCAATGATCATCCTCGGGTCTATGCGTGCGTGTACAGGTCGCATAGTGGTGATGCTGAAACCGATCGGCTTATGGAGCACCTTCAAATCACAGCTGACGAAATACTCGAACAGATCCCCTCTGCTGAAATCATCGTTTTAGGCGATTTTAATGCCCACCATACTCAATGGTTAGGGTCACGCCTTACTGACCATGCGGGGAGATCTGTTTACGACTTTGCATTGGCTAATGGTCTAAAACAACTGGTGGCCTCGATCACGCGGCTGCCTGATATCGTGGACCATACTCCTTCCATGCTAGACCTCCTGCTCACCTCCCATCCGGATAACTATCGGGTCGACACAGTCGCCCCTCTAGGCACATCCGACCATTGCCTGATTCGCAGTGTGGTGCCAATCTTGCGCTCAAGGCGGCCCCGATCAGGTGGCTGCCGTCGCGTTTGGCACTACAAAGCGGCTGATTGGGATGGGATGCGGGAGTTCTTTTCATCCTACCCCTGGAGGCAAGTTTGTTTTGCACACGATCCTAGTGCTTATGCTGACTCTGTCGCGGATGTAATACTGCAGGGAATGGAACTTTTCATACCGAGTTCTGTAGTTCCCATCGGCGGCAAGTCTCAGCCTTGGTACGGTCATCTTTGCAAAGTGGCATTTCGCCAGAAGCAGGAATGTTTCCGTAACTGGGCAGACGCATTATTAAAACAGGATCCGAATACCAGTGCTCTTAAAAAACAATATAACTTTGCCTCCAGACACTACAAAAGGAAAATAAGCATAGCAAAGTCCGAATTTATAAGCGGCATTGGCAAGAAACTGACACGCTACCCCTCCGGTAGCCGAGCTTTCTGGTCGCTTGCTAAAGCCGCCCAAGGAAACTTTTGTCAGCCGACGTTCCCACCTTTGCGCCGGGAAGATGACACCTTGGCACACTCGCCCAAAGAGAAAGCCGACCTATTGGGCACTCTCTTCGCTTCCAATTCCACCTTGGACGATGGGGGAAAGGTACCGCCTACTATCTCGCGGTGCCAGTACTCTATGGCCGAGGTGCGCTTTACACAAAGTAAAGTGCGAAAGGTACTTTTCTCTCTCGACATCCATAAAGCGAGTGGCCCTGATGGTATCCCTGCAATTGTCTTAAGAACGTGTGCTCCAGAATTGGCTCCCGTTTTTGCACACTTGTTTCAACACTCTTATGATGTCGGCATTGCCCCTGCTTCGTGGAAAACCGCCGCAGTGCACCCGATCCCTAAGAAAGGCGATCAATCGGACCCCTCTAACTACAGGCCCATTGCTATTACCTCTTTGCTCTCAAAAGTCATGGAAAGCATAATCAACCGTCAGCTCTTAGGTTACCTAGAGGAGAACCAGCTGATCAGTGACCATCAGTATGGCTTTCGCCATGGACGATCAGCTGGTGATCTCTTGGCCTTTCTAACTCACCGATGGGCTGCGGCTATTGAGAGTAAAGGGGAGGCACTAGCCGTTAGTCTTGATGTCGCAAAAGCCTTTGATCGGGTGTGGCACCGGGCTCTTCTTTCGAAGCTTACATCATATGGACTCCCCGAGAAGTTACACACATGGATAGCCAGCTTTCTTGCGGCACGAAATATTCGGGTCTTGGTCGACGGATCGAGCTCGGATCTTATGCCCGTTAACGCTGGCGTACCCCAAGGCTGTGTTCTTTCACCCACACTATTCCTTCTGCATATCAATGACATGTTACAAATTAGTAACATTCATTGCTATGCAGATGATAGTACTGGAGACGCTTTTTACACTGGCCATGCTAACTTCTCGCAAGAAAATGTCGATGAGTGCAGAAACACTCTGGCGTTGAAAATTGAAACTCTTTTGGGAGAAGTTTCAGAGTGGGGACGTCAAAACCTGGTCGAGTTTAACCCCGCTAAGACGCAACTATGTGCATTTACGGCCAAAAAAAAGCCATTTGAATCAGCTCCCCTCTTTATGAACACTCCCCTCAGCGTCAAGCCTAGCATCGCAATTCTTGGCGTCAATGTTTCTAACGATGTTCAGTTTCGCGATCATTTGGAAGGTAAAGCTTCTCTAGCTTCTAAAAAACTAGGCGTCCTTAATAGAGCGAAGCAGTACTTCAGGCCTGACCACCTTCTTTTACTTTATAAAGCTCAGATTCGGCCACACATGGAGTACTGCTCACATCTCTGGGCTGGAGCCCCGTTTTACCAACTCCTTCCACTTGATCGCGTACAACGTAGAGCAGTTAGAATGATTGGCGACCCAAAACTTAGCGATCGGCTTGACCCTCTTGCTTTGCGAAGGGACATTGCCTCACTGTGTGTCTTCTATCGCATATACCATGGGGAGTGTTCAGATGAGCTATTTGAGCTCATACCTGCTGCGGAATTTCATCATCGCACCGCCCGCCACAAAGCCAAGTTCCATGCACATCATTTGGACCGCTGGCAAACGAGTACCGTACGCTTCTCGCGAAACTTTTTTCCACGTACCACCACCCTGTGGAACAGTCTACCCCGTTCAGTATTCCCGCACATGTATGACATGAATTTATTTAAAAGGAGAGCCTATACCTACCTACGACAGTCGGCAACAGCCTCACAAAGGTAACTTTGTGAGTGCTCATGGGCGGTGGTGATTACTTCACTAGGTGACCCACCTGCTCCGTTGCCCGCTCTAATATAAAAAAAAAAAAAAAAAAAAAAAAATAGGTACTACACAAGAATATAATCAAAGTGCATAACAAATATAAACGCAGGAGACGTCACGGATAAAAGCTTGTATTTCCATAAAATCTCTTTCGATTCCACATCTTGAAGTGTCTATACAAGCTAAGGTCTTTGGAACGTGTTTCGTTCCGAATATATTTACGATAGATATTTGTGTAGACGAAATCTTGTTAACAATATGGAAAATCATATTTCAAGTTTATATCTCATGCATTTACATGGCGATGATTTAGTTTATGGATGTATTTGTATTCGCGTTATGGCAATACCGTCACGTCATGCAAGTAAGGCGACGATTTTGGTATCTTTAAATCTTACCAAAGAAGTTCCACTTCTGACAGGTGTGCTCGGCACACGCACTTTTTATAGAGCAATAGCATCATTTCTACTCTACACTTCGGAAAGCTTTCAAATTCAAATTTACAATAGTAAACAAAATTAAATACAATCTATAAAATTGATCAAATGATGCATCATTTCAATTATAACATTGACAAGCTTAACGTTTGTACGCTCTATCTTGGCTCTATCCTTGGCTCTATCAATCAAGTCCCCATCTACAATCTATTAGAATGTACACGGTAAATGGTAATGTTGTAAGGTCATAAATAATTCATAGGTCGATTACGAGCGAATATAACTTCCAGCCCATGTAACTCCCAATTTAGCTTAATAACTTCGACACTCCCTAGAGGTAATGTTTGTGTAGGCCTCTGTACAAATGTTCCAAACTATTAATATATATGAGCAATTTTCTAATATTTGTGTTTGATTTAGCTTGCTTCTTCGATTTTAAACTGGCCTGTGTTATTTTAGGACAGTCTATCTATATGGTAAATGATAAATGGATATAAAACAAAGCGACCTTTTAGTATTGTATTAATATTTCAATTTTAATTCTCAATGTAAACATTAATAAGATTTAAACATGCATGGCTTATTAATTCTATATTTTTATTTAATTATCTTTAACTATCTGCCCACCCACAGATCTTGTTGGTCTTAGCGTGATGATATAGCTTTTAGTCTTCCTCAATAAATGATAAGTAATATTTTATTGCGATTTCACGTTGTATCTCATGATTTTTAACGCCCATTCACTTGGTCAGTGTAGATAAAGAGAATTTCAAGTGTTAACCTGTTACGTTTGAAGGGATACAGCCTTGTGACAAACGGGCTGAAAGGGCAGTTGTAAATATAGAATACGATTGGCCCACTTCAGATCTTTAATAATATCCCAAATACCCTTTAAAGGGTTCACATTTAAATAAATCGTGTTGGCGCCTTATTTCTCAAACGTTCAAGGTCATAAGTTATATTTCCTACACGTCTTTTCGAAGTCATAAGTTTCCAATGTTTTAATTGTTGCTTGTCCTTTTGTTTGATTTTACGTGATATTATACATTTACAAATGAAAGTCTTGAAGCGAATTTAAACCTCGGGGAGACTGGATCTCCCCATGACCACGCTCGCTGTTACAGCGACGCTGTAAAGTGTGCGAAACGTCGGGTTTATTAAAAAAAAAATTAATAATGTAATGAACGAATCACGCTTAAAATCCGTTTAAGTTTTTAATTTCTAAACATTACTGAAATCATTAAATATTTCAGTATAGTTGTAGAATTGCACTGAATTTAAAGTTAAAAATCCGTCTATACAACAATAGAGAAAGCTGTTAGTGAATACCAGTATTGGACAGTCAGATAGTCGTTTGTAATTTAACCACAGTTAATTTAAACTGTCCTTTATACAACAACATACAGATTTTGTGTCAAAGTGAATATTGATTGAGTAACCTTTTGTACGACTAATCGTAGCTCTGTTAGCTCGTTCACACGGAACGTATCCGATACGATGTTTATTTGAGTGACACGACATTATCACAGTATTACAATATTATTTCCTACAGTAAGGAATCGCCTTTGATGTCGCGCGATGCCGCCGCCAGCGTAGGTACTTACGCTGCCACACGAAAATACGCTAGGGTTGCAACAAATGGGAAATAAAACAATTGTGATTATTAATATTATGATGAAATCATTTATTCATATGTACATTCAAAATAATTGCGATTATTAAATCTGATGTAATTATTTGTTCATAAATATATAATTATAGATATTGCACTGCTAAATATTATTTACGTGGACACTTTATTTTTGGATGTTCTTAATTGTTTATTATAATTTATAACATTTAACTAAGTAATGCATTCGCATTGGGATGTACAATCTGATTAGAAAATAATGAGGACAACATATACATAGCTTTGATTTTAATTCAACAGATACAATTAGGTAATACAATCTTTCTGAAATATTGTTTCCTTCTGGGATTTCAATGTAGATTTACATCCGTAAACGGAACAGTTTGTGCGCGCCATAATAGAATATGTAAGTACCTATGTATAATAAAATTATTACACAAAAAATACGACTGCGTCGTCCTTTCGCGCTAGGTAAAGCAAACTAAGCGTGTTTGCTTTACGCGGCCCGCGTCGCCCGACCCCCGCAAGTTCCCCTCCGTTTCTCTGCACAAGTACATTCGTCGCACTACTGTAGGAAATATGGTAATACTGTGACATTATTTACAGGTATTGAGCTTGAAGATATAATATAGGTGATAATAGATGTGTTGTTGAAGTTAATATTGATGGTGTATTTGCTTATTAATTTGAAGTTACCAATTAGGAGATAATAATTTACGACAATGATAGGTACCACAGTCATCTAGAAGATTGACAATGTCAAGTATGAAATTCCCACAGCACTCAGA
Organism: Colias eurytheme; assembly: GCF_061535395.1. Lineage (NCBI taxonomy): Eukaryota > Metazoa > Arthropoda > Insecta > Lepidoptera > Pieridae > Colias > Colias eurytheme. The sequence goes on from NC_143004.1 coordinate 7,034,656, forward strand.
CTGAAACAAATTAAAAACCGCTTGACAAGTTAAATTAGGGCGCAATTACCTATTCATGTACTTTGTTGAAACGCGAAACATCAACCCTCAAGACATTTGATAGCCTTATGATGTCTGTAGAACTGAGAAATAAGTTTTATCTTTGTTTAAGTATTTAGACACATCACACTCAAATATATGTTGTACTAGCGGTCCGCCCCGGCTTAGCACATGGCACACGTCTACGTTTCTCTCCATAAGAACCATCCTAGTACTTTAAGGAATATAAAATAAAAATTATTAACGAAATCGGTAGTCGTTCTCGAGTTTTGCACTTACCAACACATACCACAACAATAATTATTATAGGTATCAGGAACTAATATTGTCGATCTCTTGAAATATAATCCTATTCTTCGTTATAATATACCTATCTTTCATACACATTTTCTTACATTAAATTATCTAATCAGATAATTTTATGTGTAATGACCCAATAATTAAATTCAGCTCTCACGATATTGTTTTGCCTCACGTACATATTAATAACAACTAATAAAGCTCTATGAAAGGAGATATTAAGGAAGACTATGTTGAAAAAATTAAAGATTAAAAAAATAAAGTGGTTTGACTCGAAATACAATGAAGAATGAACAGGTACCATCTAGAAAGCGTTTATTTCTCCGTTTTTAGTTTTTGTTACATAGGTCTTTCTTCCGAATGGGGGCAGATCTTAGTGTACCATTAGGTGAGATTGTGATCTAGCGCTTCCCTATCCATACTAATTATAAGCAGGTAGTTATCCCTTTTATTCATGCCTAATCACCAAATAGTAACAGCATATAAGATAGCATATTAGACGAGAAAACTCATATAATATACTCGTATTTTCAGTAGTTTCTACACAAATTAGATTTAGGTCAGATAATAAAATTAATATTAATGTTATATCCGTCACGTGGCTCGAAAACTAAATTCTGAAATGTCCAACACATTTCACCTCGCTGGATTATTGTTTCGAAATTTCAATTAGTTATCCAAATTGATACTGAGTTTTCCAAGGACTCGAAAGGCAAAATTTTCAGAATCGTTAATAAGTTGAAAACATTATAGTGGTGTGGAATGTTTGAATAAAATCTGGAATACAACTGCAGCATAATATTATCAGTAGTCTCAATTCTCAATCTTCACTAAGTTAGATTTTTTATTTTAAGCTATTGAATAGCTTCTATCGCGGGCCTTGAGCGCGGGGACCGAATCCAGAAATTTAGTAACGAAAAACCTCACGCTCCGTTGGGCGCGGAGGTGTGGCTTGAAGGCATAGCATATAGCTTTACCGCGGCAGTCCCCGAGTGCCACACGTCTTTTTAAGTACGACGTTACGATCTAATGGTATGTGTGCATAAAGAAAATAGAAGTTACCAAATGTAATTCTGCAGACTTTTATAGAGATAATTTATAATATAAATTCTTACGGACATCTTCACAAGTAGGCCTTAACCGTTTAATAAAATTACATCCTACTATTTTAATAATCACTTAGGTCTATGCCCTTTGAAATACAGGTGTTGTTTTATTATCTGTAGTATATAAAATATTCAAATAAAAGCAAGAAAGAAAACAAATTGTCAGCAGCTATAGATTTAGCAAGAAACACAATGTAAATTGTGTTATGACTCAGCGTAATTCCAAGTAAACAGATGAATGTCGTAGATGAGTTGAATCTATTTGTAATTTATATTTGTAAACAAAGGGAGTAAGGAAATTAATTAAAAACAAGCGGTTTAGGACTTTACTTGTAGGGACAAAGTTTGGTGTTGAGGCTTCCTGTAAACTCCGGTAGTGTCCCTGTTTGTTGCCTGGTAACATTGTTCATTTGTTCTAAATGAAGATTGTCTCACTAATGCATTAAATATTCATAAGTTGGCATGAATGAATTTTATTAACGGATACAAAATGGGTAACATTGACCAATAAATAATGCAATGTAGATGCAGTAGGCGGTGATAACATTTAAAAATTGAAAAGGATAGATGTTGTACAGTAAAAATAAAGACAATTTATGCATAATATATTATTGATATTATCTGATAAATCATAATAGAATTTAAATTGATGGTAAATATCAAAATTAGATGTGATAATGCATTAATTATAATCATATTCATATCTCTTCGGATACATCTGCTTCATGAGCAGCGTCTTGCCGAACTTTTCAAACCATTTCTTCTTTTCGTCTATCAATGTTGAAGACTGCGGTGTCGATGATCTGGCCATAGCCAAGTTGTGAAGGTAAGATTCGTACAGACTCATTCTTGGTATCACCGAGTTATCTTCTGCTGGCTCTAAGGGAACATTCACAGGATCATACGGTAGTGTTAACATGAACTTCCTAGGATCGCCAAAGTATGGGCTTCTATCTACCGTCTCTGTAGCATTTGTTATAACAGTAGTCTGTGTTGTAGGAGCATTCGTAGTGAATGTAGGTCGATTGTTTTCATCCCATATAACGCTGTCGAGCCATCTAGCGAAACTAGCGCTTTTCGGGAAGGCGTGTGTTTTTGTGTACAGCGCGCAGGTGTGAAGGAAAGCGGAGACAGCGATTAGAGTGTTGTTCTGTATTACGGCACCGCCGTTGTCCTTCTGTGGATGGGAAATATTTCATTACACATTTCGTCTTTTGTTATAATGATTTATTATCGCTTTAATGTTTTATACGACCCAATAGGGACATTAGGCGACTATTTTCGTAGCGAAATGACGTTAACAAATAACAGTAAAAAATAAGGATATGTTTTTGTTTCCTCGTTTTCAAGACATTTATTATAGTGATTTATTATAGTGATAGTATTGCTGAAATTTCTCTGCATTATTCAAATTTATCTATTCTAAAGTTTTCTACCTTAGTAAATCAGTTAATAAATCCCTATTTTATAAATTTAGTTAGGACTAGCTGCGCCCCGCGGTTTCACCCGCGTGGCTCCGCTCCTGTTGGTCTTATAGCGCGATGATAATATCATAGCGCATAGCAGCCTCGATAAATGGGCTATTTTTTTCAAATCGGACCAGTAGTTCAAACACACTCTTCAGCTTTATAATATTATTATAGAAAGTATAGATAGATGAGCATAATATTACATAATTATAAAATAAACATTGTATCAGAAATTTAGAACGGAACGTGTTATCTATTTACGGCCAATGGTTATTTCATTCCAATCAATCTGCATAGCAAATTTTATTCATAACGACTGTGTTGATTTTGCGTGAAATTGACACAAAAATCACATTCATATCCATTCACTATTTAATATTGTAAACAATATAGGTATGTACTTTAATATTATAAAGTTCTATAATATAATGAAATAATCGGATAAGGATCGATTTCTTTTTTACATTTTAAAGGGTATATTCCGTAGGTCATAGAATAGGTTGTAAACTGTTATAAAGGATGTCCTGATTGAAAAGAGTTTTCCAAGCTATTTACCTACTTATCTAGTAGTTATTCAATAAATATATTTAAAAGTTAAAACAATTCATCGCAAAAATATCAAACATTGTTGTTTATAAATATTTCCCCTAAAGTATTGTGAATGTATTGATTGATTGATTGATCGATCGATCGATTAATTGATTGATTGATTGATAGATCGATTAATTGATTGATCGATTGATTGATTGATTGATTGATTGATCGATTGATCGATCAATTGAATCGAATCGAATCGAATCAATCGATCAATCATTCGATCAATCAATAATAGATCAATCAATAATCGATCAATCAATAATCGATCGATCAATCAATCAATAATCGATCAATCAATAATCGATTTCGATTGATTGATCGATTGATTGATCGATTGATCGATCGATATATCGATTGATCTATTATTGATTGATCGATTGATCGATTATTGATTGATTGATTGATTGATCGAATGATTGATCGATTGATAGATCGATTGATCGATCGATATTTAGTGTACTGGGGTCTTCAAATTAAATACCGGATATGCTGAACTATTTTATTACATTTATAAATTTATACTTTACTAGCTTCCGCCCGCGACTCCGTCCGCGCGGATTTCGGTCTTGGCGTGGGTGGTTTATTTCTCCATTTTGAGTAACTCACAATGACATCTTATAAATATCTATTGGACCCAAATACGGCTAGGCTTATAATAATACGCAACGTGTGTTCGCGGTTCTACAGAACAACGTCTATGGATAAAACTGAAAAATTAAGATTAATTTTTTTCTACGTATTTTTTCAGGATAAAAGTATCCTATTTTACGCCCAGGATAATAAGGTATAATTATACCAAGTTTCATCGAAATCGAACCGTTAGTTTTCACGTGATGTCTTCACATACAGACAGACAGACAGACAGACAAAATTTTTTTTAATCACATATTTGGGTTTGGTATCGATCCAGTAACACCCCCTGCTATTTATTTTTTCAATATTTTCAATGTACAGAATTGACCCTTCTACAGATTTATTATTATATATGTATAGATAAGAAGAAATGTAAGCAAGAAGTAAAATTTTTACCATTTTATGAAAGTACAACATGAAATCACTTAGTAAATCTAACTTATAATGCCAATCACAGAACGTTCAATAAATGGAATACACGTGAAATCATAAAATCAAACCGTATTACGCTAAAGCATTTTCAAGGAGCAAATATCATGGATTACGTGCTCTTTACATATCAGATATTAAATTTTAGGAGTTGTTAGCTTTCATATCGCGGGTATGAATATTCCCTGACGCAGCGAAAATGCTTCGCTTACATATGGATTTTGATTGATATTAATTCTTGCGTGTTTACTATTTGCTTTATCGCGTACCTTTCGGTTATGAGGTTAGGATATTTTCGTGTTGTTTGCTAACTGAATTTTAATTTTGAAAGGATCGATGAGTGGAGATTTGCCAGGAAAATTTTGGACGTCAAACTTATAATTATTTTTTATGACTGGGACGAAATTATGTACCTATATAATTTATTTATAGGCTAAATATAAATAAATTAAGTACATTATTATATAAGAAACTGATTAAATTACCTAACAATTTACACATTATATTGACATTTAAAGATAACAATGTATAGGAAAAAAAATAATCAAAGTTCAGAAATGAAAAATATCAGCTTGCACCATCCTTGTACAAACAAGCATTAATATGAATAAGAAGTACATACCCGGCAAAAATGGCGGTTAGGATCCTGCACACCTCCTACACAAATATAATGCCCTGGTAGCAGCTTTGTGGTCGGCTGGCAGATTGCGGAGTCTATAACTGGCGCATTCACTACCCGTATGTGCTGAAAATGAATGAATACGTGTTATCATTGTACATTTTTACTGTTAGTAGTGTATATGAAAAATCAACACCTTACATATTAAGTTTGTTAAAATATGAATGAAACTGTGGTAAGGTACCTAATAGTAATTAAAATCACATTTGTTTTAATCGAGAATTGAAAGCAACATTTTCTTATTAAAGTTAATCTGATTTATCATTTAGCTTTTAATGAATTTGCGTTTTAATTAAACATGTAAACAAATTGTAAATAGCCACAGACAAGTCCCCAATGGGTATAAAATAATTGCCTAAAATGATGTATGATATAAAGCTATGCAACAACGATGCTTGATTATGTAATAATATGTCATGTGGCTTCCATTTCGTTTATTGTTCGCAAAAGTCTGTGACAATATTGAACTGGATATTTTAAACACCATTATTATCTTTATCGTTATGTTTGTATGTAACCGACTCCTTTAGACTTGAATTTTTGATTTAAAGCCATAGAAATCTAAAATAACATGTTTAAAGCATATTTTTTAGTTTTTCTAAACTATATTTATTACGATGTACCTGCAGTCACTCATCTTTTACGTCAGTTATTATCGTAACTACAACTTTGTATACCTTCAGGCTATGCTCTTAATTTCACATGCACTTTTAAACACTAAACTCAAGTTCCATATGATATATAAAACGCACAACACCAAGATTCATAAAAGCCCTGATTCCTTGCGCATTATATTCCCCCGCCTCTGGTATTTGACGTTCATATGGACATTTTATGACCATTGTAAAATAGGGGATTTACGGCGAGAAAGGTTTGGAATCCTGGGTTTTATTAACGTCTATATCAGATCGAGATCGGCTTATTCAAAGTGCCATCTCCATCAATGGCATCTGACGTTACCAGGTTTCGTATTGTGCCTTTAGAAAACATCTGTTGATAACTTCTATTCAATTTGATGGCATTTTGTTTACTTCCTAGGCACCTCAATAATTTTGTTGTTAATCTTTCTAACGCTTAATTACCAAAATCATTTTGATTTCTGACAACTATGTTATTAACTACCGTGCCATTCTTGCTTCATGGAAAGAAAACTTGTTGGAAAGGCATTTTAATATTCAGACCGAGGTTCTAGATCCTAGACGTTAACAAATAAATATCGCAGTGCAAGAGCTGATTAATTAAAAAAATGACCTTTGTCACTTAGGCGCGCCTAATATAGATTTTTATTTTCGATACAATGTCCAACACCGTGTTAGTAGCTTTTGCGTTGATCCTTTCCAACCTTCCTAACACTATAAACTTTAGTATCAGAATACTTACTCCCGACGGTGTCCATGCCACTATAGAAGCTAGATATCCCAGAGCTTCATCATCATCCACGCTGGGCAAGTTGACAGCGTCAACCCTGTCGTCGAACATCAGCTGTGACGTCACTTTCACAGCGGACACTTTGAAATCGAAGTTGTTTATCAGCATCTTTATCTGGAAAAGATGGATCAATGTCTATATTTTTATGATGGAAAATATCGAATTCTTGAAAATCATTACCCTATATAATGTAAACAAATGATATCAAATTTTCGGCTTTTGGAGGCTTTATAGTATTTTCTTTGGTATGTTTATTCGCGAATGTCATACGTGGTTTGGAATTAAAATCTTGGTAACGATGGAAAATGTATTCGTTACATAACTGTAGGAATTTTCTCTTCAAATTCGCTTTGCTTCGAAGTATAAAATTACACATAAACTTTAATATATTTAAATTTAGTATTTGCATTTAAATATTCTACACACTTGCTTTTGCATAAAACAGTAGATAGTAGATACATACCTTAGAGATAGTCCCACCCTTGTTGTTATAGTTACTGCCGGTGCGTATTGTGTAGTTGCCCAAATACTTGTGGCTCACATATGACGATATTACGATCCTGGAATGGAATACCATTGTTTTGATATATACTAATATTATAAAGCTGAAGAGTTTGTTGTTTGTTTGAACGCGCTAATCTCGGGAGCTACTGGTCCGATTTGAAAAATTCGCTAAAGGCTATATATCATTACGTTAAAACTCTGTGGTTAAAACTAACAGGAGCGCAGCCATGCGGGTGAAACCGCGAAGCGCAGCTAGTGTTATTTTACTCACTCTGTTTTGTAAGAATTTCCAATTTTAATAAAACAACAAGAGGCCTTATAACATTTTTCTTTGAGTCCGAGTTTCAAAGAAGTAAAAAAAAAACCATCGAAGCCTCTAAAACCTTTTACTGAAGCCTTTGTTTGATATTATTTATTTTTTCTTATAGCGACCTTTGTATAGAGCTCAAAGAATGCCTGTGATGGACATATAGACAGGAAGACAGGTAAAATAAGTAGCCTTAATGCGTCGCCAGTAGGCAATATTTGGGTGGACATGCCTTTGAGCTTTGGTTTTCAATATGAAATAACGACCTAAAACTTTACAAAATAAGGTTTAAATTACCACAACAGATAAACTTCTATGGTTTTCGTTTGAAATAATTCAGAATTATTATTTTACTAGTGGTCCGCCCCGGCTTCGCCCGTGGTACCTACATGTTTAAACTATCCTATCTCTCAAGTTGGATCGAACTGCACATGGTGTGCGAATTTTATTATAATCGGTTAAGTGGTTTAGGAGTCCATTGAGGACAAACATTGTGACACGAGATTTATATATTATTATTTTATTTTATTATTTCAAATACAAATATTTTAAAAATCCTTATGGATACCAATGCCTATAAAGCACAAATATATCGAAGTACATATTTAAATTTTCACATTTTACAAGCATTACATGACAATCGAATTTGGTTGCTGACCATACATATAAAAGAGGGGAACTTTTTATCGAATTAAAGCAGAAAAGTAACGTTCATTGTAAAATATGTAAAAGCATGAAGTGGGTCCTTGCCAAAGGATACGACCATTTGACAATGACATGCCGTACATTCAAAATATGTCGTGACGAGGGTCTCTTTATAATGGTCGGGTTATAATGGGAATCGAATTGTAATTTTGTTAATGCTATCTACAAGTTGCCACGCTTGTAACAAATTTAAACTTTATATAATTTTACTTGTACATACATGCCGTTCCTTTATTATTTATTATTTTGAGACCAAACAACAAGAGAATCATAATAAACAACGTAATCCACTGAATTACTTCTGAAATGGATTCGAATACACAGAAACTACTAAAATGAAGTACCTACAAATATTTTGAAACAATAGGGCTTCTAGGAAATGTGTTTGACCTTAACATTGTTCGTAAGATTTAAACTTAACTTTTGGTCTTAGAAACAAAGGGAGAAAACAGATTTCATTGAAACACAAACAATTATGTGCTGTTTATAATAAAAAGATACATATATATTATACTAGCTTTCCGCCGGCGGCTTTGTCCACGTTTTCAAAGGAAAACCCGTATGATTCCCATTTCCATGGGATTTCCGGGATAAAACTTATCCTATTATGTTCATCCAAGTTACCCTCTATATGTGTGCTAAATTTCATTGTAATCGGTTCAGTAGTATTTGCGTGAAAGAGTAACAAACATACGTACATATAAATTCATCCTCACAAACTTTCGCATTTATAATATTACTAGTAGGAAGGAAGTAGGATTCAGATATTAATATTAAAACTTTGGAGTCACCGCTTTTTAACAGAGTAGCTTTTAATTAAAAGTTAAAACATTTAAGGTTATGCAACGTGGAGTGTGGAGTTTCACAATTGCCTTCAGGGGAAGTTTCAAATATTCTGCAACTAAGTGTTGGAACAATCTTCCACCACCTATATTAAACTCCAACACATTAAACTCTTTTAAAATTAAATATAAAAAATACCTGTTACAGGAGTTCAAAATCCAACCTTAGTTGCGTATTTCTCATTAGGTCTTAGCGTATTTTATATTATGTAGGTATATTATCATTTTATCTGGATATTACTTTATTGTGTATTGTTATTGTTGAAAAATGTGAATTTTATTTATGTGTATGTATATCGTGTGTTTTTTATTTACATGTTCTAATTAAAATATATATTTGCGAACGTACTGCCGCTCCAATCACTACAGAGAGGGGCCACTGAAAATCAGTGTTGCAACTGTGTCGCAACATATACTGAGTGGCTACCTGGTTTGGCTCCACTTACTTTTTCTCACATTTATTTTATTTTATTTTATTTTTATTTTATTGTATTAATAAGTTTGTTAATTTGTTACCTATTGTTATTTTAATTGTTTAAGTACTTGTTTATCGTTTATTTAACAGTTTTATTTGTTTGAAACTGCTTGTTATCTGTGTTTTCATTATTAATTTAAATTTTATATTGTGGAGTCAAATAAATGTTTCTTTCTTTCTTTCTTTCTTTCTTTCAACGTCGATAAGCCGGGCTAAAGAGGTCTCGACCCTGACTTAGGGCTTTAGGTCATAAGAGCTTTTGAAAAGATCAAACGATCGCTTACTTTCTTTTTAAAATATATAGAATAAATATTTGTAAGCTATTTACTACAAAATCGCATTATAATAAAACTTGGGGAATAAAATATTTCAGGCCGGGACTCCACCAAAGCAGAGATGTGTGCGGTGTGCTGTGTGCTGTGCGAGAAGAGATGTTTTTCAGCTCGCGGGACTCCACCAAAGAGGAGATGTGTGCGGTGTGCTGTGTGCTGTGCGAGAAGAGATGTTTCGGGGTTCGCGCGGGGTTCTGCGGGTTGCTAGCGGGCGAGAGGGGGGAGGGTGACATCGCTCACTGCACGCCGCTCACATCTCTCGTCTCCACTGGGCGTCATCCGCGCACAGCTCACATCTCCGCTTCCATCGCGACATACAAATATTACACATCTCCGCACAGCGATCTCCACTGAAGCTGAGCGGAGAGGAGACGTGTCAATAACTCAATTCTATTGGTTGTTTAAAAAACATCTCCTCTCCGCTCGTCTCGTCTCCGCTTTGGTGGAGTCCCGGCCTCAAAATCGTCGGTCGTTAAATCTTAACTGTAACTTAGAAAATTGATACATTTTCCAATTACGAACGAGGTAATGTTTTTAACATGCAAATGATATTACATTGATTTGCCGCGTGAATAAATGAAACAAAGAACCATTTACGTTCAGGTTGTTTTTTTATATTTTTTTTTAAATCTCCTCTTGACCTGCAAACTGCCTCTTTAGCTGTTTTTAAGGATTTTTATTGGGTAGTGGTACATAGTCAATGTCTAGTATCGAATCTATATAATAAAATCTGTATTCACTTGTACAATTTAATAATTAAAAAAATACGTGTGGCACTCGAGGACTGCCGCGGTAAAGCTATTGCATAGCATCGCATCGCTGTGCCGGTTGGAGGGTGGGGTGTTAGGTGTTTTCGTTACGGAATTTTTACATTCGGTATAAAAGCTATGTGTAAAGTCCCATGTCCCCTAGTGGGGTAAGGGGCAGATGCATTATACATCTGTTTCACTGATCGATTTTCTTTAGGGACAAGTAGGTGATCAGCCTTCTGTGTCCTGCCAAACCGAGACATCTTTTTTTTCTTCGTCTCCACCGGGAATCGAACCCAGGACCCCTCGGTGCTACGCTCATGCGCCAATCACTGTACCAAGGAGGCGGTCAATCTATGCAATAGGTTAAAACTCCTTGCCATCAGCAAAATTTCCCCGGTTAACCTCATAATTACAAAGCTGAATTATGTAAGTGGCAACAGGCTGTGACTCAATGGTGAAAAGTTTAATTTTGCGGTACTAATTACAGGTGGTTCACAAACGAGTGAACGGAACCTCTCATTTTGTTGTAGGATTGTATTTAAGTACAGTTTTAGAAGGAAGAGAAATTATTTCACAAAGCTATATCTTTACTAACCACAAACACATATTATAAGTAAACATAAATATCAATAAAATGCACATACAATGCCATAACAATGCATCAGCTTATTTAAATAAGAAGAACACGATGAGACGACCTGATTTTTTTTCGGTTATTAGTTGTAAATGTTAATAAGTTAAAATATTTTTTAATATAGAAGCAATAACAAAAGCTTTTCATTGTTTTTCTTCAAAAATTCTAATTTTCCGCGCTATGGCCTTATGCATAACAGATACCATTTTCCATACACGCTATAAACACAAAATTATTTTATCATTTTCAATGATAAAGATTAATAAAATGTCATGCCACTGGTTATTTTTTGTTTACGTAAACACATGGAAAAAATTCTGAATAAACAAAATTAATTTCACGTCAACGTCAATCGATTAATTCAATCTTGAATTCAATCAATGTTTAAAACATGTCCAATAACATAACATTAATTTATCTAGTAAAATCCAAACTTAGGCTATTTACTCACGAGTCAAAGCACTTAGAAAGCGTCAAGAGCCAGTAGGTATTGAGTACAACCGCGCTGCAAACATAGCTGTCGTTTTTCAGCAAGGACGCCGCGTAAGGGTGCTTGTAAACTTGCGTCACAGCCGCGCCTATGTGCTCTTCGCTGTCTTCAAGATCGCCTGGATAAATATTTATTAAATAATGATAGCAATTAGTTCATTTTAATCCTATATGACTACTTTTAATGAAGACAAGATTCAAGCTAAGGTGAAATTTTGTATAGATAATAAATAATTAGGTACTTAATTAGATATAGATATAATGAATTTAATCTATTTATTCCGGAATAAAAACTTTAATTACATAATTTAGCCTTCTAGAACTGAAAGAATTTTCTCAAACTCAAATCGTTTCAGCACTTTATAAGTTCATAGGTACCATACAAGCCAATATCTATGTACAATAATAATGCACATATTGATAGATATTATATTCACGACACAAACGTTCTACTACATCCAACCTAAACCCAAGGGTTCCTAGTTTCACCGCTCATTTCGTTATAAGCGGCTTATGCGATTATCTCGACAACTCACCCCTTGTCTGTGTGTATGTTTTTGTTACATTGTACTCGCCGCTATCATCTCGCTCACCTGAGAATTAAAACCCGAAATATATGATATGTTAGATATACCTACGTATGTTACTTGAATAAACAGAGATTACCAAAGTACGTATAGGTAAATAAGTATAGTGTGTGGCAAATGAGTCTTGTTTTGTGATATTTGAGTGGAAATTAACAGAATATAAATAAGTTTTCGCAAAAGTTTAATTTAGCTTGTTTGTTCGTTCATATTTTCATTAGCATATAATAAAATATTTTTCGTTGAAGCAAAATAATTAAGCTTCTGATTGTGTTAGAACCAAAAAAAAATACGTGTGGCACTCGGGGACTGCCGCGGTAAAGCTATTGCATGCTATGCCTTCAAGCCACACCTCCGCGCCCGTCGGAGTGGGGAGTGTGAGGTTTTTTGTTACGGAAATTCTGGATTACGTCCCCGCGCTCAAGGCCCGCGATAGAAGCTATGCAATAGCTTAATAACACAGGATGTGAAAAGTATTCTAATTAGGGTATGAAATTTCAATCAAATAGCTTCTGTAGGATCGAAGTTATATAAATACAGACAGACAATCATCAATTCGCTATCAATATCTATTACTCATTATTCCCCAGTATTAATGCTGGAGATTTCTTAAAAGAAAATTCGCGAATTAATGAATCCTTCACTCTTCAGGCTTGAATAACAGCCATTATTTTTTATTGAAAACATTGAACTTTACCTCTGTAGGAAAATTTTACAATATCCCGCCTAACGATAATGTTCTTCTTATTTTTTTTATACTTTTACTTAAAAAACTACCAAAATCGTATGTACTACTAATGTTAAAATAAACTGCAATTCAAACGTATATAAAATTTATGCGAAATTTTGATATTTAAATAATTTGTCTACGATATTGTTGAATAATCCTGCAAAATATTCAAATTCCTATTTATAAATCATAAACGAGATTAATCCATTATTTATGATTGTGGTATTTGTATACGAGTGTTTTTTAGCTTTTAGCATAAACAGTGATTTGAGAGCACTGGTGACGTCATCGTTTTATATCCTCGTAAACACCAATGGTCTAGAAAACGAGAAATAAACTTATACTTGAGTTATTTTAACATGGCTGCAAGTTTTATGTAAATAACGTAGAATTAATTTATAAAGAACAGGAAAATTTAGTGAAACGTTAATTATTTTAAAACTCTATGAAAATAGTAAATTATTTTTGAATGAAAAATTCAATCCCGGTTTCTTAAGGCATTTTTTATGATAATTTTTTACTAATTAACGCAGTTAAAAAGACAGATACCTACAGTATAAAATATACCTACCTATTTTAAACGAATTTCCCATATTATAGTAGTGATTACTTTTTACATAAACATTTCTCATTTTTTTATCGATTGATTATCGATTTTCTTAATTCAAGACGGTGGAATTTCTGTACCCAGATATAATTTATTTATATTAAAGATTTTTTCAATTTAATAATCAATAGAAACCCTTCTTCTTGCGTTGCGTATTATTCGAACATACATAAAAAACAATTAATTCAACGTAAAGAAACTCAATTTCACCTGTATCATCGTCGCTTTCAGCCACACACACATACACGCACGCACACAAGCACAGTGCACGTAACAACATCGTAGAGTGTTGTGAAGGAAATAGCGCCTGCCTTTGTTTCCTTGGCATAGAGTTAGGAATGAATAGACTGGCTTGATTGGAGTTTGACTAGAATATTCATAGTATGGTTTATTTTATTAGAAATTATATATATGGTTGAAAGATAAGGGGCCTTAGACAAAGTAACAATTACAAAACGATAACGAAGTTAGAAATCGCAAAAATGTATGGGATTGACATTAGATAGACCACGTGATCTAACGCGGCGTATGTCAATCCCATACATTTTTGCGATTTCTAACTTCGTTATCGTTTTGTAATTGTTACTTTGTCTACAGGTCAAGGATGGGTTGCACACGACAAATAAGAAGATCTATATTTTAATTTAAGTTACAAAAAATTACCGATTTTTATTTGAATCGAGTCTGAGCGTAACGCACATAAACACTAATTTTATTTATTAGAGATACCAACTCTTTTACATAAACTACTGACCATATTATAATAATAAAAATATTTAATAAAAGAGAATAACGCATTTACATTCCGATTAACCTTTTTGTGTAGACTGTAGAGTATAGGGTATAGAAATCACTTTATACGTTTGCTAGTATTACTGAACAAATGGCTCGAATGTTATATTGTATCACAGTACAAAAAACACAAAAGCCAACTAAAATATTAAAGCCCAACAAAACGGTATAAAGAATTTACAGTTTTCCAGTAACAAATCAGAAATATTTCCTTTACATTTTGCGACATAAAAAATGCAGGGTCCCCGGCGAGAACGCCCTTTGAAAATGTTTTCCAACCATAATGTCCATTCCCTGCGATGTTTTATTCCGTACACGTAATATGTTCATATTACAGTGTTATTATATTTGTATTACGGTAATTTGTTTCTTTAGAAACGTAATAAGATTGCGTGGCGTTATTACGTTTATTTTTGAAACTAAATAATGTGAATATGAATTTGATACTTCGTGCTAATGTGTTCGGGAAATTTTCGCAAAGAATTGTTATATCTAGCCAACACATTTAAACGTATTTATTTATTTATTAATATTTCTAATATCTTATAATTTTCAGACAAGTTTTTTTGGAAATCAGAAGCAGTCTCAATGATTCAGGCTTGATAAAGTCTAGTGCCAGTATCTGCTCTACTTATATATACTTTTTACCAAAATTATAATATCCACGAATTTATAATTTTGGTTTCTTGAATGTTTTGTAATCATTATATTCCTTCATCTTTATGTAAAATTACTTGACAGTGAAAGAGACATGATACTAACAACATTTTCAATGTATTTTTATAAGCCTATGTTTTTCTACTACAACTTTTTCAAAAGCAGTTTTGAATAGTGTCTATAATTAGTACATCAGAAGCTTCCCTTTAGACTAGGCTAATTATATGTACATAAGCATATTCTAAGCATGTTTTAGTTGAAGGTCGACACGTTCTTAGCTCTGCACACGTGATGTTTTCCTTCAAGCTAAAATGTTTTGTCAACAACAATGTAGCTGTTTTAAGAACATGAAAGCGTCGCGTGACTCGGCCAAGTTATAAACTTCTTATTGACAACATAATGGAGACTCTGAAAGGCCGCGACGAAGTATGCGACAATGTTCTTTGCAAAATGGGACTTTAAATGCTTCTTCTGGTAAAAATATTACCAATTTTTACTATTAGTATCATTGCAAAAAGTGGCTTTAAAGCGCTCAAGTACCTACTAATGTTTTAATATAAAGTAGAAAGTTTTCGAATATGTTAATTGTTCTTACACACTCAAAACTAATGACGCATCAACATTTGATTGATTTTGCTAATGCATTATATAGGGTGGGGTCATTAGTCAAAATATAATTACTGTCGCGTTATTATAGCTGAATCACAACCAGGCACTACGTCTACACTTAGATTTACTTCTAGCAATTGGTATGACAAGCTTAGTGTAATGTTTAATTATGATTTTTTTAGAATTATCTAAACGGGACTTTAAGTGGTAAGTAGATCGTATTTTTACCCATAAAATAAAACCATAACACAGTGCATTTTATACGTCAGTGAGCCGAGACGAGATAGCCATAAACCTACTTACGTCCTGACCCAATAACGCATAAGGCTGATAAAGGGCACTTGTTCAGATAACAGACTATTAGCGCTCGGGAGAGGCTATTAAGTCAATGAGTCTTTTACGGTTATGTTTTCCTGGTACTTTTGGTGACATTGTTGGGTGAATCGACTGATAATGGTGCTTGCATAATTTGTCAAATATATAAAAAAATATGTGTGAGCATCTCGTATTAATCGACATGCTAAGATTATTAACTTATTTCAGAACTGTAATATTATGAAGCTTTGATGAAAAATTAACACATTGAGATATACATATATGGAGACGACACCGCCTACATCACTTATGTTCCGCTCAACATACGCCACATGACGTATGTTGAGCGGTTTTTTTAATGGTTTTAAAGTGAAACGCATCAAATATGCCTTCGTGTGTGTTACGATATTGCACAAATAATACGGAAATGTGCAAAGGAATAACTTTCATCGGTAAGAACCTAACTAGATAATAATTTTTAAAACTTAGTTAGAACAAAAAAATGGCGCACAGATTTTGTTTTTGGTGTCTCCTCCATACGTATAGTAATATTATCTCAATGAATTAACATTAATAGATAATAAAGGTGGAAAGGGACATAATAGGTGGATATAGGGCCGGTCTGTATAACGTCATATTATGTACATTATAAATCTAAATATTCCATAACAGCAATTATTTTTCAGTCGATGTATAGCAATATCTAATCAAAATATCATTTATAAAATAAATTAATTGTGTACGTACCACAATAACCTTACTAACTACGAGAAGGGTATAGCGGTTAAAATAATTTTATACGTGTACTTAAAATACTTTAGCGTATAAATTATAAATGAAATGTAATAGGACGTATTCTTGTATTATTTAAAAAAATTCTGTTCGCAATGATTTATGTTATTATTATATCTAATCGCTTCGATATTAAATTGCAGAAATGATGAATATTAAATATACATAAATATTTTTCACATTATGTGCGGTAGGTAGAAAAAAGTCATGAGAATCCTTGTGAAGATAAGATGATACCTTGAATTGTCTTGGCTTTGATTTGCAAGAATCTTTTAATATGGCAGATCATTATATCGTCAAGGGGAGCATAGGTTCGGAAGGAAGCTTTTACAGAGAGAAGCCATAACAATATAGACTTTTATTCTTACCTTTTTTCAAACGTAATTTCGAAACTTTTTTATTTATATACAATGTTGGCATTGTATTTTCTGAGATGCTAATGTATGTCACTAATAATTAATTTACGATTATTATTGACTAGCGGTCCGCCCCGGCTTCGCCCGTGGTACACATTTCGCAATAAAAAGTAGCCTATGTTCTTTCTCAGGGTCTAAAGATTATCAGTGACAAATTTCATCAAAATCGGTCCAGTAGTTTATGCGTGAAAACCATACATGCATACAAACCTTTCCTCTTTATAATATTAGTATACTTATATGTATTTCATTCTTAACCCATTCCAATATTCTAACTCGAAAACTTTCATAATCGAGTAATCTATTTTACTGTATTCAGCTTACTATTTAAACAATTTCCATTAACCCTTCGTCCATTGTTAACCCGTCCCAAAAAAGGGACATAAATCATCCCCGTTTGTTGAAACGTAATCACCTTAACCCGCACCTGCTATACCTACTTATGTGAAAATTATCAAGGTCTAAAAGACCCCTTGGCAATTGATCATGTTTGACGTTTTTCATAATTTATACGCGATATTTCAGATGGTATATTTTTTATCATATGGCGATTTGGAAACATAAAAGTATGTGATGACAATACCTATTTCTTTAGATAATTATTTAATTATGCATAATTAAGCTTATAACATTTCTTAAGAGTAACCTTTACCACATTGTCATACTAATATTATAAATGCGTTTGTTACTCTTTCACGCAAATACTACTGAACCGATTACAATGAAATTTAACACACATATAGAGGGTAACTCGGATTAACACATAGGATAACGTTCCCGGAAATCCCACGGGAACGGGAACTATGCGAGTTTTTCTTTGAAAGCGGGCGGAACTCTAGTTAGAATATCGTCAATAACATACAATAATTATATTATGCCTATACATATTTATATCTTAAAACAGGTATGAGGTAAAGAAGAAAATGATTTCTTCTCCGATTTCTTGTCTCACTTTTTTTCTTTAAAAAAAACATGCAATTAAAACAAACATTTAAAATGCTCCCACAAAATGTCGGCCTTTAAAACACGTAAATTATTGTAGCATTCATAACCCGAAGCAAGAAAGGGTTAAAGGAATTTCGGGTATTATATTTTGTTCATCTGCATTGCAGAGTAACTCATTTGTTACAAGAAACAGAAACAGCTTGTAATTATAATGTCCATGTCCCGCAGTTTAGTGTTATAGGGCTGCCAATCATGCTGAAAACAGTAATTATTCCAGGAAAATAACAAGTATAATTAGAGGCTTCTTTCATTGTAAATAGGTGTGAAAAACAAGCTATATTTGAGATCTTATCGTTTATTAGTTTATGCTATATTCTATGAGAATAACTAGTATAATTAGAGGTTTCTTTGGTAGTAAATAGGTGTGAAAAACAAGCTGTTTACTTTCGTATATTAAGTTCATGTTATGCTTGTGATTTTCTTTAATTTATACAATAGTACTAATGTATTCTATCTTTATAATGCTTCATTGTACAAATAATATGAAAAAACAAGTAAAATATATCCACGATTTTTAATTCATAACAACACTTAAAGTTGTTTGGGTTTTGTTATTGTTTCAATCCACGTTTTGTAAATATTCATTAAAAATCTTTTGTAAACATTCATGAAATATAATTTCTGAATAATCATTATTGTATTTATATCTCATGTTTTATTTTGATAATCCTCATAAAATATGTAGGTATTATGATTTATGTCAACTTTACAAACAAAATCTTCTATTACCGCACAAACGTGAAATAACGTTGTTAAAAAAATAAAACCATTCCCAAAAGACTATATTACTTAAAAACTACAATCATAATAATTCTTACTTATTGCAAAAATAAATAAGAAGCGTGTGAAGTCTATTCCCAGCAGCAAGCAACAATTATCTAAAATTTATTACGCGTTTAACTCTTCAATTCCCATGTCTAAGTTAATAGCAATTTTGCATTTCTCTTTTACTGAAATAGTTTAGATACATCTGGGGAAGACAAAAACAAAGAACAAAAAAATTAATTCTACCCCCCATTTTTTTTATGGGGGTGTCACCTACAGGTGACACTGGGCATTGTTTTAACTTAGGACTCTAAAGGACTAACGAGGCTTTTCTTTTTTTGGTAGGAATAAAATATCGATTTTTATTATAATAATATTTATTTATATGAACAAGTAGAAAAAAAATACATAACTTATTTTTTGTGGAACATGTACCAACACTTTAGAAGTAAACCGATATTGCACTTGGCGCACATTTTTCTAGTGCGTTGGTGATAGTACCTGCATCTTCGCTGTGAGCAATCGAATGCCGAGTGGTCGTCCGCAGTTCCAGCACTCCTCATTTCTGTGGGCACTCTCATTTGTGCTGAAACGCCCCAGGCAGAATTACGGTTGCCACATTCCGCTGGAAATCGTAGTAGGTCCAGTTAGTTTCCATCAGCCCTTTGATCAGCCATGCATTTTGGCAAGCTGCTTCTATGCCAAAACCCGTTTTTTATCCACAAATCCAATGCGATCTACTTTTATGATAGGATCCAATCCGTGTTAGTTGGATACGATGGTAACGATGCTGTTGATATGCCACTTGGCGGTAATAATGTCATCAGAAGCTTTCTAATATCTTCGGTATTTCGACTTGTTCTTCCTCGTCATATACACAATTTTCTCCAGAGACGGAAGTTCTATTTTGACATTATACTTGTGACCAAAACATGCGACTAAAAAATGAAAAATCTCCACTATCTTCGTCAGTCACCACACCATCATCAGGAGGAAATAAAATAATATCGCCTGGGTCTTCTCCGGCGTGCAACTCCTCGGCAATCTCATCTAATAGGCCAGTGGAAATTAACATTAAATTCGCAAAGCACGATGTAGATTTGAATTTTTGGTATGTTGTTTGGATCAGTTAGGGTGATGTAAATCCCAATTTGCAACTTCGAAAAAGTTGTGCTCGCTGCGCACCACGTGATAAACTGCGAAAATTTTGGACTTTTTTCACTTTTTGCTCTAAAAGTCATAAACTATGCGTTTCCGACAAGTATGATTCAGTACATAAATTAAGGTTATTAAATTTGCAACAATTTAAGCCTAACCGCAGCTCTCTAAACCTTATAACGACTAAACTGTGGCCATTCGAAGATGGTTCATTTTTCCCAAAATATTGAAATTTTTAGTTTTGCTCCCGTTTGAAGCAAAATATTGGCAAAAACCGCTCGTTCTATGAGAAGTCCGTATAATAAAGTTGTAGTGCATTTAATTTTCTTTCATAAGAGCATAAAACAAAGTCTGTGAAACAAATATTTCACACACAATATCTGAAAAACAAAAAGAAGGTAGAATTAGATTTTTAAAGAATTGAAACTGAGAGCATATAAAATTATAAAAAGAATAATACTTTTTCATTTGCAGGATAGGTAATTAACAAAATTACAAAATTTGGGAAAGTAGGAAAAAAGATTATACGCAAATAATAAACTGCTAAAATTTTGGACTTTTTTCACTTTTTGCTCTAAAAGTCATAAACTATGCGTTTCCGACAAGTATGATTCAGTACATAAATTAAGGTTATTAAATTTGCAACAATTTAAGCCTAATTAAAGCTCTCTAAATCTTATAGCGACTAAACTGTGGCCATTCGAAGATGGTTCATTTTTCCCGAAATATTGAAATTTTTAGTTTTGCTCCCGTTTGAAGCAAAATATTGGCAAAAACCGCTCGTTCTATGAGAAGGTCGTATAATAAAGTTGTAGTGCATTTAATTTTCTTTCATTAGAGCATAGAACAAAGTCTGTGAGACAAATAGTTCACTCACAATATCTGAAAAACAAAAAGAAGGTAGAAATAGATTTTTAAAGAATTGAAACTGAGGGCATATAAAATCATAAAAAGGATAATACTTTTTCATTTGCAGTATAGGTAATTAACAAAATTACAAAGCTAATTAAATTTGCAACAATTTAAGCCAAACCGCAGCTCTCTAAACCTTATAACAACTAAGCTGTGGCCTTTCAAAGATAGTCAGTTTTTCCCGAAAATTTCAAATTTTTAGTTTTGCTCCCGTTTGAACCAATTCATTTTTCATCATTACGCCCCCAAGAAAGTGAAGTACTTGAAACGAAAGGTCTATCCTTGGGTGACGTATAACATCAAAATGATGATGAAATCTCGGGATGAAGCACAGGTCGTAGCCCGGAGAAGTAAGGACACAAAACATAAGGAATATTACAGAGAATTAAAAAAACTGGTAAGTAGTGCCCTGCATAGAGAGAAGCAATCCTACTTTGATACTTATGTTAATAATAACATAAACAATCCTCCAAAACTCTGGAAACATATTAAAGAACAAGTTGTCATTAAGCCTAAACAGGATAACAAGCTACCACCACATTTCAATGATCCCAATCAACTAAATGATGATTTTCTTAATGTTCCTGGAAACAGTCAACCTGCCCTTTCAAGCCTTACCTACTATGAATTTCATCGATACAGCGACGCTACGTCCAGTTTTAAATTTAAATCTGTAACTGAAAATACTGTTCTTAAGGCTTTACAAACCTTAAAATCACAAGCAGTAGGAGTAGATGACATATCGCTTGATATGATAAAACTCACGATTTCCAAAACTCTGCCAGCTATAACGCACATTATAAACACATCATTTAGGACAAACAAATTTCCTGAACTTTGGCAAAGAGCGCTTGTGCAGCCAATACCAAAAAAAGAAAATCCAGTTACGACAAAGGATCTCAGGCCAATTAGTATTCTCCCATGCCTGTCAAAAGTTATAGAGAGGATAGTACACGACCAACTCTATCAGTATTTGGAGCAGAACGGAATATTACCAGACCTACAATCCGGTTTTAGGAAAGGTCGTGGTACTGTCTCTGCTTTGACTGAAGTTGTCGACAACATTTTGACAGCGCAAGATTCGGGCATGAGCACTGTTATCGTCTTTCTTGATTACACCAGAGCTTTTGACACGATTAACATTCCATTGCTTCTTTCTAAGATGTCGTTTTATGGTTTTGGCAAGGAAACGGTTGGATGGTTCAATAGCTATCTCAGCAATCGCTATCAGACGGTAGCAATACGCAAGGAGGATGGCTCGGTTGTATATTCTAATCAAAGAAATGTTACCAGAGGAGTCCCACAGGGCTCTATCTTGGGTCCACTTCTATTTATATTATATACTGCCGATATCACCAAGGAAATAATATATAGCCGATACCATCTTTATGCGGATGATATACAGTTGTATATCTCATTCCATCCGTCTCGAACTCCTGACGCTATTGCTGAACTGAACTCAGACCTGGTGCGCATATCGAAATGGTCGGAGAAAAACTCACTTGTTCTTAATCCAGCAAAGACCAAATTCATGGTTTTGGGAACACCGAGGTCCGTCGGAAAAGTCAGTGAATTCAATCCGATATTAAACATTGAAGGTCAAGCTGTAGAGCGGGTCGTCGAAGCTCGAAATCTCGGGATCGTTTTCGATGAGAGTCTCAGGTTTGAAAAACACTTCCAAGCTACTATATCGAATTGCTTCTATAGGTTAAAGCTACTGTATCGCATCAGAAACTACATCACCACACCCTTACGTATAAGGCTCTGTGAGGCACTAATTCTCTCGAAATTTAATTTCGGTGATACCATGTACGGTGCAATATTGCTTGCAAGGACCAAGAATGCAATACAGCGGGTTCAGAACGCGTGTGCTCGGTTCTGTTGGGACATACCTGCAAGAGATCATGTTACGCCATATCTCATCGAAGCAAAAATGCTCAACATGGAACGACGCAGGCGCCTTCACTTTGCTGTGATGCTTTTTGAGGTGGTGACGTCTCAAATACCAAAATACCTGCACAGGAAGCTTAGATGGGTTGGAGAGAAAAATGGCTCGCACTTTACAAGAGCATCCACTTACATGTTGGCTATGCCAAGATACCACACAACCGCTTTTAGAGGCAGTTTTGTATACAACGCAACTAAGTGTTGGAATAACCTTCCGCCGCCGCTACGTGAGTCGATTTCCAAACACTCTTTTAAGTATAAGTATAAAACACACCTGATTAGCGAATTCGTCGGGAAACCTTAGTTGCGTTGTATATTATAATTGCATTCAATATATATGTAATATAATTTATCATTTTTTATTTATGTCATATAGGTATTGATGTGTATTTCATTAATTTGTAAATGTTAATATTTTATAAATACAAATACTCCTTTATTTATTTAAATTTTTCTACTTTGTTTTATTTTATATTATTTTATGTTATATAACTAAATTTTATTATTAGGGACACTTTAGACTTAGACTTACGCGTCTGTTGTCTGGTTGGGCCCTGAAAACCAGCGCTATGCCAACCATACCGGTGCGGCATAGCATACGCTGAGTGGCCTTACCCTTTAGGTCACCAGTCGCCACACAAATATGTATTAGATTTTTAGCTTTTAAGTTTTTTCTTGTTATTTTCTATAGTGTTAAGTTTGAGTGCTTTTGTTATTGTTTTTTTTTTATGTGGTGGTGGTACTCTGGTGATGCTAATAAATGTATTTTATTCTTATTCTTTTATTCAAAATATTGGCAAAAACCGCTCGTTCTATGAGAAAGTCGTATAATAAAGTTGTAGTGCATTTAATTTTCTTTCATTAGAGCATAGAACAAAGTCTGTGAGACAAATAGTTCACTCACAATATCTGAAAAACAAAAAGAAGGTAGAAATAGATTTTTAAAGAATTGAAACTGAGGGCATATAAAATCATGAAAAGGATAATACTTTTTCATTTGCAGGATAGGTAATTAACAAAATTAAATTTTCTACAACTTTATTTTATGACCTTCTCATAGAACGAGCGGTTTTGCCAATATTTTGGTTCAAACGGGAGCAAAACTAAAAATTTGAAAATTTCGGGAAAAACTGACTATCTTTGAAAGGCCACAGCTTAGTTGTTATAAGGTTTAGAGAGCTGCGGTTAGGCTTAAATTGTTGCAAATTTAATTATCTTTGTAATTTTGTTAATTACCTATCCTGCAAATGAAAAAGTATTATCCTTTTTATGATTTTATATGCCCTCAGTTTCAATTCTTTAAAAATCTATTTCTACCTTCTTTTTGTTTTTCAGATATTGTGAGTGAACTATTTGTCTCACAGACTTTGTTCTATGCTCTAATGAAAGAAAATTAAATGCACTACAACTTTATTATACGACTTTCTCATAGAACGAGCGGTTTTTGCCAATATTTTGGTTCAAACGGGAGCAAAACTAAAAATTTCAATATTTCCGGAAAAATGAACCATCTTCGAATGGCCACAGTTTAGTCGTTATAAGGTTTAGAGAGCTGCGGTTAGGCTTAAATTGTTGCAAATTTAATAACCTTAATTTATGTACTGAATCATACTTGTCGGAAACGCATAGTTTATGACTTTTAGAGCAAAAAGTGAAAAAAGTCCAAAATTTTCGCAGTTTATCACGTGGTGCGCAGCGAGCACAACTTTTTCGAAGTTGCAAATTGGGATTTACATCACCCTAACTGATCCAAACAACATACCAAAAATTCAAATCTACATCGTGCTTTGCGAATTTAGGGTTTTTTAGTGTCGATTTCTACTGGCCTACTAACGTCAACCTGTAATATGTAAACAAGCTCTAAAACAATATCACCACATAGCAATAAGACAAAATATAAACAACAGTCTTGTTATTACTTACAATTAATTCGGAATAATAAAGTTATTATAATGCCCAGTGTCACCTCCAGGTGACACGGCATATTTTCAGTCCTGTAGTGCAGATGCTATTAGTTATTTTTAGCATAAAATATATTTATATTATAGCTAATACATTCATTTATTATATATAATAAGAAAAAAAACAATACTTACTGTCGGGACATTTTTATATCACTTTATTCTTCAAGGAATCACACAAACTCTGACTACTTCAAGTACGCGCGAAACAACTAAACAAATTTGCTAAATATCATAAGGTTAGCTTTGCCAGAAAAAAAACATGAATAGTTCAACTAATAAGCTTAGCTACAAACGTGGTAGAATTAAAAAATAAATTTTCATTTGGTAGAAAAAAAATATTAAACTACTGTCACCTACAGATGACACTGGGAATTGAAGGGTTAACAACGTTGCATCATATATTTTCTGACAATAAAACTACTTTCTGTGGCCTCTACTAGGAAACAAAGGAATTCTGTTGTGAAGATAAGTTTTTATTAATTGGGGTCACGATATTCTGAGAAATATTCTATTAAAACTGAGAATGAATTTTAAAGAGTTCGCAGAAAATTTTCATACATAGCTAGAATATCCATGCGAAAGTTAACTCATGCCAACATAAAATAATAATAATATGCTAATAAAATAAATGCTTAGATATTACTATTAAATGCACATTCACATACCAGCTATGAAGAAATTGGTTGAGGTTGTTTTCAGTTAACAATTTTTAAATCACCATCAAGACATCATCTACCCGCAATCAAGATCAATTGTTCAAACCAAATAGAATAGATACAAATACTACGTGTTCAAACTTCAGGATATTTCATAAATAATGTAGTGAAGTTGGCTTTTTAAATTCGTCAAATAATTAATGTAAACTTGTAATTAATCATTTAGCTTTTTAATTTGCACTCAAAATTATTTAGCGTAAATACGTTTAAATTTAAAAGTATATAACACCAAAGCACATAACAAGAGAGTAACAGTTAACATAAAACCTAACGATGTAACGAAGTACGTGCGTATTCATAAAATTTGTATTAAGTATCGTGTTCGATGTAATGTGCCGCCTAAATCGTCGCAGGGGTCATGTTTGAGTGAGTGCGTATGAGAAATAAAAATATCGCAATTTGCTTTGGTGTTATGCGGCCCTGGTAATTGTGGTTGTATAAAACGTATTATGTATTCTTTTCGATATGTATAACTATTCAATTATTATGTAAATAAATACTTTATTTAACATCACTATATGTTACATACATTTAATGACCCCGGCTCCTATAGTTATAAATTGTTTTTCAGGAGCCTGTGTTCACTACGTAAGCGCAAATTGGTGAATATTCAAAATTTTCCCCTGTACTATGCAATCCTAATTAGAACTAAATAAAGAACTTCATTTATTGTTACCAAAAAAACAGTGCTCCAATGTGAATTTTTATAAGAATAAATTTTGAATATTCACCAATTTGCGCTTACGTAGTGAACACAGGCTCCTGAAATCTTTTTCATACTTTGAAGTTATATTCAAAACAATTTATAAGGGTTCACCTCAATTGAATGAAATTTTAGGAGACCAAAGGAATAAAAATAAAACATTATTTTTTACAAATGAAACCAGATGTTGGAAGTAATTGTAGTATGTAGGTTACGTTTGCGTATGCGTACCTAAATATTATGTTAATATGATTCTGTTGTTTGTATACTTTTTAAATAATGAAATTAACAGATCTATATAGATACTTCTTAAAGTGGGTGGTAAGTTAATCTTCCGGACATTTTAGAAAATCTTAAAATGCGAATCGGTGAAACTATCGTCAAGCGAAACATATATTTTTATGTTAATAAATATAAAAAAATGACGGAAGAAAAACACTCTACTCATTAGTAGTATCATATAAATACTTTTTTTCCGAAAATGGGAATCAAACTAGTCTTAATTTATTTAAGTAATACCGCAGATGACTACATAATACGCAAACGCGCTACACGAAAATTCTAATGTTTTAAACCTTTTACTTCACCTAACCATACCATAAAATTTTACTCCATATCTCATAATATATGCTACCGTCAGTATAAAGCTCCTACCAGTATATTATCCGTAGGTTCTTCACATAACCGTTAAAAATGAACTCCATTTAACGTGGCCATATATCTATTTGCTATCGCGACAGGCGGAAACGGCTCGATTTATCAATTCCAATACAATAGCGATGGACCTTGCTTACTGGGCCTTATAAATATTTAAAATTTCATCTGATTGATTGGAATGATTGGGTGAACGGTATATGGGTCATTTTGTTTTTGGTAATTTTTCAATGGAAAAAAAGGTGTAAATGTATGTGTGCGCTATGTATGAAGTTAGAATATATATTTTTGATATGTGTAATCAAACATGTATCTTATAATGTAGAATAGATGATTTGTAGATATTAACGAAAGGACCTCCAATAGTAACATAAATAAACTTTTCGAATATAAGATATGGTGAATGAATTAATTACAGATTAATTAATAATTAATCACCAAGGCGTATATCAATTAAGATGTCATATTGGATATGTCATAATTTATTACTTGAAGTAATAGAGACATATAGATATTCATTTACTAGACACCAAAACAAAAATACAATAAATATAAAATTAAACAGTTAGGTAAAGATATTTTATCGACTATACTTCTTTACGTTATTCTATGAACAACCGATTGACTATTTTATCTAAATACTTACCTATTTTAACATTCTGTAATGCATGTTAGTGAACTTAGCAGATCATTTTTAGCAGATCAAAAAAAAATGTGAGTTCTTATCGCGTGCAGTTGAGTTCTACAGTTCCTGATACTTTTTAGAAATAGTTCTGGCGTTTTTACCTTAAAAAACGACATTTGAAAAAATAATCTGCCAACTTCCCGTAGTAGATAATTTTTAGCAGATCAAAAAAAATGTTAGTTCTTATCGCGTGCAGTTGAGTTCTACAGTTCCTGATACTTTTTAGAAATAGTTCTGGCGTTTTTACCTTAAAAAACGACATTTGAAAAAATTTATCTGCCAATTTCCCGTAGCAGATCATTTTTAGCAGATCAAAAAATAAAAAAAACCGGCCAAGTGCGAGTCGGGCTCGCGCACAAAGGGTTCCGTAGCAGCAAATATAATAAATTACAGTTAAATCAACCTATCTCAAAAACTATAAGAGATACTTTGATCAAACCAAAAATCGTTGAAAGAGTTAATTAGCATGCATCACCTCTATTTTTTTTAGAATTTTATACCCCGTAGTTATAAAAATAGAGGGGGGGGGACATACTTTTTACGACTTTGAGAGCTGATATCTCAAAAACCGTTCACTTTAAGAAAAATGTTTTTTAGAAAACTTTATATCATTTTAAAAGACCTTTCCATTGATACCCCACACGGGTATGTACATCGAAAAAAAAAATTTCATCCCTCAGTTACATGTATGGGGGGCCCCACCCCCAATTCTTTTTTTTACTATTTAGTGTCATATTTTTGTAGCGGTTCATACAACACATATTCCCATCAAATTTCATCACTGTAGTACTTATAGTTTCCGAGTAAATCGGCTGTGACAGACGGACAGACGGACAGACGGACAGACGGACATGACGAAACTATAAGGGTTCCGTTTTTGCCATTTTGGCTACGGAACCCTAAAAATGTGAGTTCTTATCGCGTGCAGTTGAGTTCTACAGTTCCTGATACTTTTTAGAAATACTCGAGTAAAATGAAACACTAGAAAATTTATTTATGTCATATTTCATCACGCCGTAGCACCATGCCGTAGCAGCATGCCGTAGCATCATGCCGTAGCATCACGCCGTAGCATCACGCCTTAGTATCATGCCGTAGCATCATGCCGTAGCTTCATGCCGTAGCATCATGCCGTAGCATCATGCCGTAGCATCACGCCGTAGCATCACGCCTTAGTATCATGCCGTAGCATCATGCCGTAGCTTCATGCCGTAGCATCATGCCGTAGCATCATGCCGTAGCATAATGCCGAAGCATCATGCCGAAGCATCACGCCGTAGCATCACGCCGTAGCATCATGCCGTAGCATCACGCCGTAGCATCACGCCGTAGCATCACATCGTAGCATCACACCGTAGCATCACACCGTAGCATCACGCCGTAGCATCACACCGTAGCATCACGCCGTAACACATGCCGTAGCATTACGCCGTAGCATCACGCCGTAGCATCACAGCGTAGCATCACGCCGTAGCATAACGTCGTAGCATCACGTCGTAGCATCACGTCGTAGCATTACGTCTTAGCATCACGTTAAGCCGGGTCCAGGTCGGGTTTTTTCAAATGTCGTTTGTTAAGGTAAAAACGCCAGAACTATTTCTAAAAAGTATCAGGAACTGTAGAACTCAACTGCACGCGATAAGAACTCACATTTTTTTTTTGATCTGCTAAAAATGATCTGCTACGGGAAGTTGGCAGATCATTTTTTCAAATGTCGTTTTTTAAGGTAAAAACGCCTGAACTATTTCTAAAAAGTATCAGGAACTGTAGAACTCAACTGCACGCGATAAGAACTCACATTTTTTTTTTGATCTGCTAAAAATGATCTGCTAAGTTCACTAACATCTGTAATGCTCCATAACATAACTTACAATGTATATTTTATGTATGTTCCTATATATACATTTACTGTCACATTGATAAAAAAATTGGTTGTTTGTAAAGTAGGTTTACGATCTAGATGTTTACGTGATAACATAATGCAGTGGCAGCGCTCGAGATGAGACGGGAGATCGGTCCGTCTCTCTCTCGTTATACCTGCGATCGCGCTCGTGAGGTTTTGGTGTGACACATTAAGTTTCTGAACATGTCACCCGACTAAAACGATTTTAAAAACGTTATCACGTTAATAAGTATGTACAGTTTTAAAATAATCGATCAGACATTCACCCTTCTCTCTTGTTCCAGAAGCTGGTGGTAGGCAGTCCGAACCAAAGGAACTGGAGGGGCATTCTCATCGCGTTGCTTGTTATTGTACTCGTGCTGGCGTTGATTGTGACGTCAGTGGTGCTGTTGACACCACCAGATGAAGGCCCACGGGTGAAAGGCAGGCGGCTAAAGATACAGGACCTGGTTTCTGACGACCTGGTACCTGTAAGATGGAACGGCACGTGGATTTCTGGTAAGTAACTGATTAAATAAACAAGAAACATCAGAGCTTATGATAGTGATGGTGTTAACGTTGATTGTGACGTCAGTCACCACTGACACTGTTGACACCACGAGATGAAGGCCTACGGGTAAAGCGCGTCACACACGGTGAAGATACTATAATATTTTATCTTAAGATACTGTTATATTTTATATTACAGTATCTTAACGCATCCGGTATCAGCGTTCGGACCATCATTTTTCTTTTTGTCATTGCGTACCACCCACCCCTGTAGAACCGCCATCCTGTTACAAATGACGCGAAATTTTGTGGGTCATTTGTAACAGGATGGCGGTTCTACAGGAGTCTTAGTACGCAATGACAAAAAGAAAAATGATGGTCCGAACGCTGATACCGGATGCGTTAAGATACTGTAATATAAAATATAACAGTATCTTAAGATAAAATCTTCACCGTGTGTGACGCGCTTAAAGGGCGGGCGGATAAAGATACTAAAGATAGTTTCTGACGCCCTGGTACCTGTGAGATGGAATGGCACGTGGATTTCTAGTGAGTAGTTTAAGTAGTCGAAAACAAGTACTGCTTAAGCTGACGATCCTTAAAATGATGGGAGTCCTTAAATCGTAAGTAAAGGTTTATTGAGAACTCATTTTCATGCTGAATGAGAAAAATTTTCCACGAAAGGATCAAAGTTTATTGGATTAATTAACTTGTTCTACTTATAAGTACTGATTTTAGTAAGGTAGGTCATTATATTCTTGAAATTATTACGTGGTTTTTTCGCTTTCAATTGCTTCAAATTAATTATGAGAGGTAGGTAGGCAGTGTTACTAGGACCACAATTTCTAACTTTTATTAATTTTCCTGGAATTAAATCTGTGAAATTTGTGTTACCATTGCCGATTTTATTATTTCTATTCATTGCGAGTTTTGAAAATCATTACTCAGTTCAATGAAAACGAAAGCCCTTATTGTGTAAAATCTAAAATCTTTTGTTTATTTTACCGGATTGTGCTTGTACGATTGTTAATTGCGAAAGTGATAGGTCTGATCAAAATAAATAAACATTAAACTCGATTATAATAATTACTCTATGTTACAATTGCTCATTGTTTCGATAAAACTGATA
Source organism: Colias eurytheme (assembly GCF_061535395.1). Classification (NCBI taxonomy): domain Eukaryota; kingdom Metazoa; phylum Arthropoda; class Insecta; order Lepidoptera; family Pieridae; genus Colias; species Colias eurytheme. Next base: position 7,065,908 of record NC_143004.1, read on the forward strand.
TTATGTCCTAAATAATAGAGAAAAATACTATATACTATACTAAAAAATGTCTAATTAAAGAAAATTAATTCCAACTAAACACATCCTTTAAAAAGGTGACTCAATAAACTATCCAACACTCAGACACATTTCAAACCTCACTTCTTACTTTCAAATAAAAGATATACTTACTTGGAAAGGGTGTTAAACTATCCAATATTCTAAACGTCGCCTCATTCTCAAAGTGTTCATGATCCCAGGAATTATTTAGCGTCAAAGCTAGACATGTCTTGACCCAGTAACATTGTTCTAATCTATGACAGCACAAAGCCAGAAAAGCCTTATTGACACGAAAGTTAGTGGCTGAAATCAAAGGAATGTGTACGTGCTTTTTCCGGATTTAGCCATGAAGGGTCTTTAAATGTCTTTTGTGTAGAATAACTTGTATTTCGAGAAAGGGAAAGGGACAAAATTTGCTTAATGATGATTTCGAGTTATATTCCTTTGTGTTTTATATGGTTTTGTTAATTATTACGTGATGTAAGCGATACAATCTTAAACAGAAGAAATTACTTAGTATAATTTCAGAAAAGAGAAAATATCAAGGGAGCAAATTCAATAAAAGAAACAGATAATAAAAGTCGCTATTACTAATCGAAAGCTCCATCGATCTTTTTATTACAAGTTTATTAACGGATAAAATATATAAACAACTAGCGGTCCGCCCCGGCTTCGCCCGTGGTACATAATTACGTTTTCTCTACATAAGAACCATCCTCGTACTTCAAGGAATATAATAAAAAAAGAATTATCGAAATCGGTTCAGCAAGGGTTCAGCCATTCTCGAGTTATGCGCTTACCAACACATTTTGCGATTCATTTTTATATATAAGAAGATGTACATTCGATTTAAAGAAAAAACCTTGGAATTTAATCAAATGTCGAATCACAGTTTACAAATAGTCTCAATTGTTAACAAAGCTCGATCAGGCCGCAGGAATTCAATAAAAAATCCATGAATATTGAATAAGCAACGACTCGAATAGTTTCGTGATTACCAGCTATAAAGGTAATGTAAATAAACCAATAAATTAGCTTTATGTTCTTAGGTATTTGTGATATCGAATCGGTATGCTACTTTATGGAGAAACCAATAAAAATCTACTAAAATAACATGTTAACCTGAGAATGCTATGAGTATGTAAGGCATTAGGATGAACACGTGATTATTAATTTTAAACTATTTTCGAAAATCTTTGAATACAGTTCTATTTCTTTTAAAAAATAAAAGAATGTTTCTCTTCTTCTTTCAAGAATCTTTCCCTCCAGGGGCCATCGAAAATTTCCACACTGTATATATTATTCCAGTTATTAGAATATATGAATTCTACTTAGCAAAACTCTTTTTGAAACTATACAAGGCTATTACGCGTTTATCGCGTATATACTTTCCAAATACGCGTCGCCTACTAGAAAAAATCATTAAATTCCGATTATACATACAATAAAATGTGGGCATACGGACTAAGGGATCGTCAATATCGACGTGTGAATGTTCCTAGTCCCTACTGCCAAATAATTTATTGTTTTGAGATACAATAAAAATTTCATCAAATTCACAAAAAATAGCTTGGCGTACAATTATTTATAAAATTGATCCTAACGTTATAAAATTCAATCAAATTGTGTATAATTATTTAATTACCATGTACTCAGTTAGTTACTTAATAACGATGCAACAAATATTAGTGTTGTTTTTATAATAAAAAAGGCATTATTGTTGAAGACTGTTTTTTTTTTAACACACGTATTGCTCGCTTGTATGTTTGTAAGTAATTATTTTAAACCCATATTCCACGTCAAGTTATCGGTTTTTTTCATCTTACCCGTTCTTAGAAATCTTTATTACAAACAGTTCTCTGAAAACTACGACTTATATGTTCCAACAGATGTCCAGTAATAAAGAAATCAAAATTTATATTTAGGTTATTAGTAAAGAAGAGTAAAATTGCAAGCTTATTTCGCTTTTTACTGAAGTTACATGCTTAGTTAAAACTATGTTTTATGTAAATAAATATAGCAATTTATATCCAAATCTAATTATTGGAAAAGGAAAAGAAGAAGATAAGAGAGCGTAGATTAAATGGGTTATATCAACTTCGAAGATGGGATACGTGATTACAAATACGATGGTGTCCCTAAATTACAATCGTATTGTGTTCGTAAATGACAATATTATGTTATAACAATAGAGATGTGTATGGAAAACATTTAAGATGTGGTAATTTTAAAATATAAATTATGCATTTTTGAAAGAGAGTAGTTACAAATACAACGCGAAATAATGACTATTCTCTATTCTAATACTCTATTCTGAATTTATGATGACAGAGTTATTAGTTTAGAAGGTCCATCCATTAATAAATGAACATATATTATTATACTTAATTAGGCCATATTCATTCAATTAATATACAAACGAAACAGGTATTGAATACTAAGAAAATTATACGATTCCGTAGCCTTTTAATAAACTCCATTATCGATTCGTATACCAATCAGGAAGAAAACTTCAGTTTCAACGTGTTTGCCTGGCCTAATGGTTTTTCGTTTGTTTTTACAACTGATCAAAGTATTATTTCCTCGGCTAATGGAATTTGGAAGTCGTACTTGTTTAGCCGAAGTCGAGAGGAAGTTTTTTACGATAGGAAATTGATAATGAGAAATGTCGCCGAGCTTTTCAGCGCTGATTAGTTTTTAGTCGACTTGATAAATCGGTGAACTCACTTTTAAAATAATTGAGAAAGTTGTATAATTGAGAGTGACGTGGATTTTTTGCTCGATTTCGCAGTTTTAATATTAATTCACAAAACTTATTGCTAGGCTAGATTTTACCGCGAATTTTCTGCTAAAAAAAATTCCAATGTTCAATTTTAAATACTTCTTTTATTCTTAGCATGGATATCGTCATATTATTTTATTTTGAATACTTTTTACCAATTACCTTCGAAAGCGCGACTTTTTTGCTTACTCAAATTTCAACAAAATACGTCAAATAAATAAAAAAAACGCAATAAAAACTTTTTTCTGAGCAAAAACAAAAAAAAATCACAATTTAGATAGAGTACAGTTTCAGAAAAGTACCAGGAAAACATGAAACAATAAGAGCAGCGCGACATGCGAGTGACATCATCAAATGTATTCGCTTTGTAGACTTTATACCAACTCTTTGTGCTGACAATGCCAATTTTATTCACAACTAGCGGTCCGCCCCGGCTTCGCCCGTGGTACATGTTTACGTTTTCTCTACATAAGAACCATCCTCGTACTTCAAGGAATATAATAAAAAAAGAATTATCGAAATCGGTTCAGCCGTTCTCGAGTTATGCGCTTACCAACACATTTTGCGATTCATTTTTATATATAAGATTGTTCTTTATTTTGCTTAAACAGTACTTATTACTGGGTTATATTAAACTGGAAGCTCGGCTTCGTGTGGAGTTAGTAAATATAGATTTTTTTTTATTTAGAATGAATGTGAATCTTTACTTATGTACGATATTAAGCCACAACATCATATGCATATTGCATACTACATTCTAGGAGTTAATGGATAAACAGACTTGTTCTATACTAGGTTCATGTAGGTACTTGTTATATTGAAGTTTACAATTAAAGTAGTCCGAAGATTCATGTAATGATTGTATTAAATTTATTATTTGACAAGTAAGTATTATTTTCCAAGTCGGTTAGTCAGAAAATAATATACTTGCCAATGTCGTCATAAATGTTTACTAGAGAAAAACTTAAATGTAATTTTGTTGCCCTAAGTACGATGTGTTACAAGTTTATAGAAGAAACTGATTTACCGTTAAAATCTTCCTTTCTTAATACTGTATTCATAAAACCTTTTCGTTAAAATATCACTTACAGTAAGTAATAAATCATTTCTTGATTTAAATCTAAAAACGAATATATCTCCTTATAGAAATATAGAAACGACGGAAGAGGGATTTCCGTTGATGTGTAAAGAATCTAATGTGTTTATAATGTTTTAACAATGTACCAAAGAAACGTAGATTATTTCAATATCAATTTGAAAAGGTTTTATATTTATTCTCATTGGATTGAATGTTGAACTTTTTTCATAGAATTACTAACAAATAACATTATAGTACATAATAATAATATTTTCGCATAGAAACACATGCTTCAAAGGGGTTCCAATTACACTTAAAAAAAATGTAGAGGCAAAAATCCGCATTTAAAAAAAACAAAGTCGCTTTGCAAAAATATTACCCACTTTTAGTAGCTGGATTTCTATTAATAGACTAGAGTAGATAATTTTTGAAACAAAAAAAATCGCAGTCGGATGAAACCCATTAGAAAAGGAGGGGAATATGATAAAAATGTAAGGAAAAATAAATTACGGTCAATCCGAGTTCGGGAAGCGGGAGGGGGGAGCTTTAAAGAGAAAAAAATGGTTTCTCTCGATTTCCGACAAAACTACAAGTCCTATAGAAAAAAGTTCAATGGCAAAGTTGTAGGTAATTAAAAGTTCTACAACTTTTGTATTTACAATTTTTTCACATAACCTAAAAATTTAGGTGAAAAATTCAAAAAACCAAGTTTTTGGTCTTTTATTTCTATCTACTTCAAAATTTTTTTTTTTTCTACGACATTTGGTGGAAACTTACTTTATTATGTCCCAAATACACTGTAATTTATTTGATTGAAAATATTTATTTTTTCGCCTTATTTTGAATTAATACCAAAAAAACAACCTAATTTTTAGATTAGATTTTTTTTTAAATTAGCTTTTACTAAATCAGGCACACTTCTCGAACTACCTGAAATGTTTTTATCGACATCATTTTGCTTTTGAATATGCTGTAAAATATTAAACTTAGAACAGATAATTATTTTTCTTTCGAAATATTACCGAAAAGCCGATACAAGAGAAGATATAGAGTTCAAGAAGTGTGCCTGATTTAGTAAAAGCTAATTTTCAGACTGTTTGTATGCATTTCCTGAGAACATTTACTATGGTGGTGTTTATTTTTTTTACACCATATGAAAGTAGAGATTTCAATGAATAAAAGGCACCCCAAGTTTTTGAAAAAAGCTGATATTTTGACGGGTGACTTTTCGATTGAAAATTAGGTTGTTTTTTTGGTATTAATTCAAAATAAGGCGAAAAAATAAATATTTTCAATCAAATAAATTACAGTGTATTTGGGACATAATAAAGTAAGTTTCCACCAAATTTCGTAGAAAAAAAATAAATTTTGAAGTAGATAGAAATAAAAGACCAAAAACTTGGTTTTTTGAATTTTTCACCTAAATTTTTAGGTTATGTGAAAAAATTGTGAATACAAAAGTTGTAGAACTTTTAATTACCTACAACTTTGCCATTGAACTTTTTTCTATAGGACTTGTAGTTTTGTCGGAAATCGAGAGAAATCATTTTTTTCTCTTTAAAGCTCCCCCCTCCCGCTTCCCGAACTCGGATTGACCGTAATTTATTTTTCCTTACATTTTCATCATATTCCCCTCCTTTTCTAATGGGTTTCATCCGACTGCGATTTTTTTTATCTTTTCATTATTTTCAAAGGCTTCTACCCCAGTCTATAATTGCAATTAAAACGAGTTTCCAATTAACACGCATTTTAAACAATATTTAACCTATTTTATGCTAGACGTATTTCAAACAAATTTTTCGTTCATAAATTCTAATAACACGGTTTTGTATTGGCGGCTCTCCAGGGTTGGCAATCGACCATATGGGCATTAATTTATAGATCCCTAGATTATTAACTGTTCATCTGATTGAACTTCAAAATAGAGGCTGTTCTAAGCTCAGCTAAATATTTTCCGAGAGTTACCGATGAATCGTTCAAAAATAATATATTGATTCACCTCAACTTAAAAGGTTATATTGTCTAGACGGTCATAAACGACTCTATTAAAACCAAAATAGTTACCATGCGTACACTAAAGTAAACCATTATAATGTAAGCCTACCAGAGAGGTTCATCGTACACCGAACATATTATGACTTCAAAAAATTTCACACGACTGACGACATACCCGTACAGGTTGACCTGTTAGGTGTACTGTATTGTGTGTGGCTTGTGTGTGGCAACCATAATATTGTCATATGCACACTCAATAGGGCTATCGCCTATCACTTTAACGCATATTAATTTTCCCCGGTAAATATTGTTTGTGAACAAAGCGCTTTGAAAATAACGATCACCTGCGGCTTGCAATTTAGATGATAACAAAATTTGTGTGCATACTTGATATGAGGTAATGCTTCGATGCGTTAAATATGGATGAAGTTTTTAATATTATAATAACAGTTTAATATTACTTAATATACTATAATAACAGTGTTTTTTTAATTATGATAGAATTATGTAATGTGTGACATGAGGTGTCTAGATTGTATAATCATATTTAAAAAAAAATTCGTTCAAGAACTTTCCTAGTTTTATTACTAGACACAAAACATCAATCAAGTATAAGCATAGGCTTTTTGTTATCTCCTTTTATATCATAAATATGTATGAAGGCTATATGTTTGTAACAATTTTTACATAGAGCATGATTACACCATTGATTAGATCTTGTTAATAACATAAATTTGTTACTAGAATAAAATTAGAACAGGGTGAAACAGCCCACGTAAAAAGCAAGTGAATCCGTGGGCGGTAAGTGTATACTAATTTATATTAATGAATACAGATGAGAGCACCTTCAACCTTCTTATAGTACTTACAGCGAATCTGAAAAGATGTAAGACATAATTAATTTCAGCCCTTTTAAGTTCTTTCGTTAGGTATTTACCTGTTGGATTAAAGTATTAGAAATACTGTATACAAAATCATTACTTAGCTGCTTTAATGAACTCGTAAAAGGAAAATCCTAAAGCGTATTTTGTTTGATCGAGCAAAGTATTTCTCTCTTATTGGTTTCTAAGCTGAGGATTCAGGCTTTGGAGTTGCAGTGTTTTCACATATTGAAAATTGTAGAATATAGCATTCTTCGGAAAGTTATTTCAAGTTTAAACGAGTGCGAAATTGAAACTGCACACTTTTCGAGGACTTAAAACAATGCATTAGTTTAATAAGTTTGTCCCATTATTGTTGTTTCGTCGGCCTTCAATCTACACTATAAAACTAATAGTCGTACCAAAAGCACAATATTGCTATAATATACGAAAAATTACCTCGTCATTTTATCATTAAAATCTAATTTATTCGCAACGCAAAACGTCTTGCCTTAAAGCCCTTATTCACGACGCCATTTATCTAGAGTTTTGACCCAACAAGGAATTTAATAAACACAAAACTGGAGACAACTCCACTTACTTGGACAGTTTTAAACATTAATTTTCTTTGGAACTTTTGTAAAGTCGTTGTGGATAACATTCCGTCGTAACGACTTTTCAGTGTGTGATAAATCGTCGGAGCGTGTAAAGGAACTTTTGAAGAATAAACAACTATTATGGGGGTTAAAAATGCTGAGAACTTTTATAGAATTGTGGGTACAAGTGTTTTAATCATAGAGCAGGTTAAATTCAATAAATCATTTTGGGCATAAATCTTATATTGCATTTAATAATAAAATGAAATATAATTTGGAAAATCCAAAAGTGCACGCCTCATAATTTTTTTTTAATAAATATTTATTAATTATTATTTTTGTTTATTTAATAACAATTAAACCACATCGAATCAGACCCTGAAAAATGAAAGGGTTCTATTCCTGAGCATACTCAAGCGTAAGAGAAAAAAAAAGACTCGATTAGTAAAGTATTTCGGTCGCTATCGTGTTAACAAGAAAAAGGATCCGCACATACAGACACACGGACGTCCAAGACAGAACTTTTTTAAACTGTTTTTTAACTAGTTTAAATAACAAAAATGACATCAAAAATTTCATGAACGTTAAAAATAGTGTTTTTTCTTAATATGTGTGTATGTATTATCTTACAAGTGCAATACAAATACATAAAGACATTTTAAGTTTGAAAAATCAGATGTTTTGCGCGAAGTGACAGTAGTACCCACCTTAACGCTTCGCTTATGAGGCGTGCAAAAGCGATTGATCTCATAAAACGCTATTTAAATAATATTACGATATTTCCTCGTATTTTTTTTAAATACTTACAAATTACTCACAAATTGTAAAGTAGGTATGTTACGACACCTGTGATTAGCATTCTGTGTCTTACTAGATGGAAACACAATTGTTTTGTTAGTTTTCGTCAGGAATAGAATGTCCTTTTTTAAAACTAGGTAACCTTTGAGCTATTTTACTGTTTATACCTTTTTAGGTACCTATACTTTATTTTGTAAACTTGCATTGCAATAATCTTTTAATCATCAAAAGCCTCAAACACTTAAATATACCTATATCTAATAAATATATCATTCCGTAATACAATATTGATATCGAGATGAAAGGCTAGTACCCTCGGGAATTTTCTATCTTGATGTACCCACGTCTTACTGAATACCTCTAACTTCTAAGTACGAATTTGTAAACAAAGCTGTATCCTTTGAGAATACATGAAGTTTTAATATTGTATGCGATACTTGATAGAAATTGTAGGGGAAGGATATTATATGTGTATTTATTACTTAGTGTGTAGTTTCGCAGAGTATTGAAATTTTTGGCTATTTTTACTTCGGTACATATATGAACTATATTTAAACAAAATTTAAAATACACATAACTAAATCTAAATACGTTTAGTAATATTTGAATGACCTGCTATTGCCATGTAAAAATCATAGATGATCACGGTACTTTCAGTAACGCGATAAGGTAAAAACATGTTCTTGAACCGTAGTTGTTATAAGGCAGCCAATGAGTTAAAATTCTTATAAAATATTTTGTATGAAGTGCCTTATAAAAAAGTTATTTTAGAATCGATATTTCTCCGTAACTATCCTGTTATCGATCTATAAAAAAGGTTTCCAGTTTGATTCAAGCACCACACTTTTATAGAAAATCGATAGACCGTTTTGGTCCCACATATAAGAAAAACATTATTGCCCATAACTGGGAAATATTGAAATACAATCTATACATGCGGAAACAATAACATTGAGAATAAAATTTTATGGCTTACGAGATAAGAAGGTATACGTGTCATTCCATACTACTCATAATATACATATGAATCTCTATATGGAATTCATGGTAGGTTGTGACTTGTGTTTGTGAACATTATAACTCGTGGAACAATTTGGGTAACATTTTATGCGCTATTTTAAAATAAACGATCTTAAATATAATCTAGGTACTATAAGAATAACGGGTGAGGCTGTTACTACATAAAATTAATTTAAATAATTATTTCATACAAACTTCGAAATATAATTTATTCTTAACAGTAAAACGTTAAACAATATAACAACCAAGCCATTACCGTATTCTATAACTCATCATCATCAGCCCATAAACGTTCCCACTGCTGGGACACGGCCCTCCTATGAGTCCATAATCTCAATAATACTTTAACTATTATACAAAAATCAAATTTTATTCACACTATTTCACAAAAACCCAGCTATATTCGTTCAACGTATCCCGAATCTATAAAACTAAGTAATAAATCAAACCACATTCCGTCATATAAAGTGATTCCCGACCAATGGAGGCGATTGTCCACATCTGCTCCGTATGAAGCAGTCATTTGGTATACTTACACTTTGAACAGTTATTTTCCCAAATTTATTTTCGTGAATTTGACTACAAAAGGAAAAGTTACAATTATTGTTCTATAAGTCGTTTGTTCGTTGTTCATTCAAGTTATTCCTGGAGAAGAAACATTTTTTAATTAGATCTATAAGTTTATGAGTAAAACCAAAGTGATAAACAAACAAATAATAAATATGGAAACCGATATAACTCGAAGTAAGCAAAATTAATTATTCAATAGGGTAAATACTTCTAATTTATGTCGATAGTTTAACCACTAAATAGGTGATGCAATAATATGCAATTATTATGTACTTTGCACTTAGTATGTAACACATTTGAAGAGCATTCGCGTTGACTAGAATTGTTCGCACTATATAGTATACAGTCTGTGGTTGTAATACTATTGAAGCTATCGTAAATTTAATGTTACAAACGTTAGAACGGAATGAAAACTAATAAACTTTAATAATTATTATTACTTCAACATACCGTAGTCTGAGCCGATATTTTAAAATGAATTTCAAAACAACCTACCTCTTAACCAAGTTAATTTATTACAGTGAATAAATAATATGTTGCTAAACAAACCTTTCAAATGAAAAATAATAGCACAAAAAGGAAACTAATAGATATTTATATTTATTTCACCACTCTCTTGACTTTTAAATGCATTTCAACTTCAAAACCAACGAACGAACCTCATTTATTACAATGAATACATGCTGTAAACTTGTAAAGTACAGTTAGCAAAATGTATTCAACAGGGTAAACGCGGGGTAAACGTACCAATTACAGTACTAGAAGCAACGTTGAACAAAAATAAAGGTTAAGTAGCGAGTGCATAATTAAGCTCAGTCGGAAATTTGCCAACTCCCGTTAACTGAGCCGATATGAGATTTTAATCAGTATAAACTTGCATTTGGCGCACGTTTCCAAATTAGTCATTATTATTGATATGTAGTTTCAGTTAGCTGTTCATTACTGTTAAAATGTTCAGTTAGTGAAAAGGTTTAAAATTAAAGTATAATGGTTAATAAAATCTGCTCTAGAGTATTGCATTTCTAATGATAACCTCACGTAAAGTTTCTCCTCACGTAAACTCATCAAAGTATTTTTATCAATGTATTTATTATAAAGAATTTTTCGGTAAAGTATAAACAATTTCAACGACTTTTTGTACTTACCAATAGCCAAATTATTTGAATACAATACAGTTTCAATATTATTTCAAATATTAATACAGACAGAGAACTTATTAATATACCAAGTATTATATAACGTAGCAGGTTGCTACCTGCTACGCTATACATAATACGTAGCAACTGTAGCGTACGTCTTAAGCTACGCTCGTAGAATTAAACTTCGTAGCGCCTCTGTCTTAATATGTTCTCGGCTGGCGCATTTCTCCCTGCATTTGGACTAATGTCTTCCTTAATTGGACGGTAGTTATATGCAATCCTAATTATATAAAGTTATTTGTTACTTAGATAATAATAAACATATTTTCTTGTGATTTTTCGTCGGACGTGAAACTGTTAGGAACTAGGATATTTTATAAGAAAATATAACATAAACATCTTATAAAATAAGCCAACACAAATAAGGTCATAATAAAAATATTCGTAGCACATAACAATTCTAGTCCGGGATACATCGCCCATTTTTGCAAGTGATTACTATCAAGCTAATTTTTCGTGAGTAGCTTTATTTTGATGAGATGCCCAATAATTTCATGTATGAAACTCTCGATTGTGGTAGCTTACAGAGGTAACAAGGATAAAAATTTTTGATTTGACGGTTCTCAAATATTTATTACGCAATTTGTAGGACAATATGTCTATTGAATTATATAAGTATTAAATAAGTGAAAATAAAAAAAATCAGCTGGTCTAATCATTTATGATGACTAATTCGTTATCGATACACATTGGAAAGGGGGACTCTTTGATCAAACCATAGATTTTGTAGGACAAATATTTTTTCGAATAATTTAGATAATTATCTCGAGATTTAACAAAAAAAAAACATTCAGTTAGTAATTATATTTGAGAACCATCAAATCAAAATATTTTATCCTTGTTTCCTCTGGTAGCTACCACAATCGAGAGTTTCATACATGAAATTATTGGGCATCTCATCAAAATAAAGCTACTCACGAAAAATTAGCTTGATAGTAATCACTTGCAAAAATGGGCGATGTATCCCGGACTATTCGTAGTTAAGCTCGTAGCGCATCTACGTCAATAATTATACTACGCCATTATAGAACATGTTTGCAGTTCTACGTGCGTTAACTTGCATAATATATCATGATCAATTATTGTGCAGTCTGCAGACACAACATGCATTTTCAAGATAAGGTATTGGATGATATAACATGGTTATTTTTTTTTTGCTATTTTAAGGTATTCGCATTGTAGTATTTTATGAGATAGTTTATGATTATTGCTTAGATGGTTAAGATGAATAATGTTTTCATATTTTAAGGTTTGATACTGACTGTGATGTTGTCCACTTAAAAATTATATTTCTAAAATAAATTTTTGGTTTATATAATATTAAAAATATACGGTAAATAAGTGTAGAAGACGATAAAAAATTCACTCTTTCATTTTAAAGACTTAACTGTTTTTCAACTCGTTTTATCATGCGTCACGATAACTACAACTTAAAAAAAAAACACATCACGCTGCCAACGTTAAGCAAACCCTCATGTGCTCTGTGGCATATCAAAATCTTCAGCGTAGCAGAACTAATCGCGTAGCCGATACCTCGTTATCTGCTACATTAACGTATTGATTGGTCATTTATTGGCGGAGAAAAATAATGAAACAATATTGCGGGATAGTTTCTTTCATTAATCTTATGTATGACTGATGTAGGTGGGTCGGAATTATACTAAATTGCTTATTATTCGGTATTCGATTTTATATTATAGATCAAAAAATGTATCAATCGTCCAATGTGGTAGGTGGTTTGGAATAACATCATTGCTTTGATCACAAACGAAACATAAACGGCAATGATTTAAGTATTTCATTTATGTAGTTTTAAGAGACATAAAGACAGATAGGGTAACTTTCGCATTTATAGTATTAGTTAGGATTTACACGTCATACCTACATACAGGACTACAGGTACGGTAAGTAAACACAAAATATCATATTAAACCTGTCTCTTCAATGAACATTACACAACCATTAGATAAACAATCTAGGTCTTTGCACAGTTCCATTCGAATCACATCAAAGCAATTAGCCTCCCAGTATTTGTACTAAAACGTCAACTACAGAGCGATATTCGAGACCTATTTTTATACGACCTATATTTCCCAAGTGGCAGGCGATGGAAACTGCACTGCGTACACGTTTTTGCTTATGCACCTGTATTACGCTTTTATTAGCTTCACCTGTATGTTTGTTTGTAACCGACTCCTTTATAATCGACTTTGACCCACTTTAAGCGGACAGATTAAGCCCAAACTGCGTACACTTATCAAGGATCGTTGACCATACAATAATTTAATGATTTTATCTTATTGCTATAATTTATTGTTACCTCCTGATGGAACTGCACTTTACGACTTGACGATGATGTATCGGTGGATCTTAACTATTTTTTTTTTAAATTTAACTATTTTTTTTTTAATTTAACTATTTTTGGCAGTTTTTTTTTAACTATATTTCTAAACGACCTATATTTTCAGAGGCAGGCGATTGAACAAACTGCACTGCGTACGGTATCGCTTATGCACAAGTATTTTTACTCGATTGCACTGTAAACAAGGGAACCGGCTATTTGTTTCGATGTTGGCTTTAATTCTCGGATAAAACGGGATTTATGGGACTTACGTGCTCGGGAATAAGTTGTGAAACGTTCGCGTAATTAGCATTTGCATTTTGATGGCGGTAGCGATATTTTTGGTCGGTGTGACGCACTTTTTGGTACTTTGTTTAACGCGTAAACTTTGTTTACATTTTCGGTCTTAGGGGAAACAACTTATCTTTTCTTATATAAAATTCTGTTATAAAAAGATGAAGCGTACAAAGCTGGCAAAATAATAAAATACGTGGAATTCTTTATTCTCTATCCAAGTAAAAGTAATAAATAAATGAGTACCCTTTTTATTGCAATTTCTACTCAAAACATGATGAAAAATTGCCAAGTGTACATACAAAGCTGATATTGAAAGTTCTTCGACATACTATAATAACTTATTTATTCCCACAAACAATAAATTCATCTTTATTTAATAAACCAGTCCCATTGTTACCGAAATCCCTTTATGGCCAGTAAAATTGTTATTACGCAGACTGTACTGGTATATAAAGCGAATTATTGTCGTTTTGTAGTAAATTAGCTCGTTAAATTTCATACCGTTTTCACGCTCAAACTGGCATTTCAATTATTGGACAAGCTTCAACTAATTAGTGGAAAATCGATGTTTCCGTCGGCTGTACGAGATGGTGTATTGTTTTAACTTCTATTTTAAATAATATTCCTTAGAAATAAGAGCGTGTGTGCCGAGCACACGTGTCAGAAGTGAAACTTCTTTGACAAAAATCAAAGAGACCAAAATCGTCGCCTTAACCAACCATGACGTGACGGTATTGCCATGACGTGATCTTTAAATTTTACTCTCAACGCGCCTAAAGAAGTTTAACTTCAAAGTGGACTATATTCTTGGAAAAGTGCCTGTAAAAAATATTTGTAAAAACTAAAAATGTTACGAAATTCTTAATATAGAAACACAATAATAACACTTGATGTTAAAAATCTTTAATTTTGTAAAACGTATAGTAAAAGCACACATAATATATACTAGTAGTCAAATTATATTTTTGTCTTGTCGTCGTTCCAGAATTTCCATTTTTAATCACGGAAATAATTCACGAGCAAAAAATACTATCAACAAAAAACCCTTAATTTTATCTATACCCTAAATTTAACCTTTATTACCCTTTTTTATCCTTTTTCCATAGAAATATTTGCTAGTACACTTAAATTTCACGCTCTCACAGCGAGCGGCATCCAATATCGAGAGATTATTTTCCGGCCGATATAGTTCACACGACTCAATTTCCTTTAGATTCGATATTTTATAAGTAGTAGGAAGAAAATGCGCATTATATATTTAAATAGAAAGTCCCTTATTGTAGAGATCAGATGCAATTCTAATCTACACTGATTTGTTTTCTGTACCTATAGACAAATATGAAGCTTTTATACAATTTTACCTTGTGTTTGATAAAAAATCCTTAACTTATCAAGACGTTAAAGAAATTTCATATACTTTAAAATATTAAATATGTTTTATACGTATACAGAATAAAATATACCTAGATATTATTAAGCAAAAAAAAATTATCACACAATACCTATACCACAGTATCAAATCTCAAAGACAGATTATTTTATACAACATCTCATTGTACTTTGCGAACCACACTACTAAAGGTCTAGACTAAATTTCAGTGCATTTCTAGATAGTCGAATTACATACAAATGGCCCAGCTCAGAATCGTGTTAGATTAACCCTCTGAGAGAATTCCGCTTCGGGAATTGGTGGAATTAAAGTGCCTTGCTGAATTAAAATATTTGGAATATGTTTTAAATTAAATTTTGATAGCTTTGTGACTGGTGAAGCTTATGGGTAGTTTTATACTATGTTATACATAGTATAAGACATTATGTATACATTGATTAATATTTATTTGAATATAACTATTACTGTTTCTGTTCAAGGGAACTTATAAGTTTAAATCCAAGACTTGGAAGACACACAAGAAAAAATAAAATAATAATTATTAATTTTAAATATAAAGTTCAACTTACAACAAGTATTAAATAAGTAGAAACTAAACTAAATACCTATTGTGATTCACATATAAAAAACTTATATATCTAAAACAGTATTTTTTGTTCCAGGTGATGAATTTGTATACCGAGACCCGTGGGGCGGCATTAGTCTTATGTTCGCGGCCAATCAGACGTCCAAAACCTTGATGCCAAATACCACATTTGTAAGTAGACTTTAGTAGCTCCATTTTTACGATGTGCCTAAAAGTCTTGTACGAAAGACACTATTTTATGATATTTATTATTAAAAAATATATAAAATATTAAAAAAAGGAATAAGTAAGGAATTTCAAAACAAAGCTCTATTTTATACAATCTAACTTGCGTCATACCTACGATGAGAAAATTCCAACGAACTTTGCAACAACTTCCTCTCGCATATAGAAATAGTGATATAAACAAAACTCGCACATATTTCATTCAATATAAAGCTTAAAATGTTACGAAACTTTTTGGGCAGTCCCGTAATAAAGTTTCCTTTTATTAAAAAGGCAATTTGTTTCCCTATAGACATAACATCTGCAGCATTCAACAATGTTGTAATATAAAGTACTAACTTCGCCTTAATAGAGTTGCCAACATGAAAATAATTGAAATATATGTTTTTCACTAACTCCTGGCTATTTAAGTACATATATGTATATATTTCATTGAAAGTTATAAACATATAGGTTCCTGTAACTTAAATTACTATCTACCTAGTTAGGTAGATAGTATATTTAGTTAAATATAAAACGTATTTAAATGATTTTCCAAATACCTGTTCAAATAATTACTTATAACAAATCAGATAATCGAGAATTCCATTAGCAAAAACATTACGAATTCGATAATAAAAGCTATTGGATATATTTCCAATGGGTTTCAATTCCATTAGCATCTGTCGCTCTGCCCTTTTCAAAATGGCGGACGGGGTATTAATTAACTCTTATATTTCGATATTGAAGGGACACCTGTGCCTTAATAAATTATAAATTATCTTCTCTGTTTTATTAAGTCTGTGTATTATAGATGTGAAATATTAGTTTGTATGTCACTTGTTGCGTTGTGTCGGTAAAAAGACTTGTTACTTTAGTGAAAATACGCTCTTGCTATAATATTTTATACAGATTAAAAAATAATTCGTCTCCTATAATGATAGGAGACGAATTATTTTTTAATCTGAAAAATATATACAAGCAAGAAACTCAAATATTACTTTTTGAAATTACTAGAAGTGGAACATCAGAAAAACTTTGTATTAAAGAAAATTTAATAGATAAAAGCAATTCATTATAACTAGACGTACATCGAATTAGTAAAGACCCAAAGATTAATCTCTTAGCGAAGTTTAACTAGAGATGAGATGATATGGAAGTTCCATTTTACGAAACATGATGTCTTGCGACAGCTGTTGTAGACGTAATATTATCTTAACTGTTGTAGACTAACTTGTGAATTTTAGGATTTAAACTTTTAAACGATTTTAATCATTATTTTTAAAACTTTATTTCAGATTAACCTGCATGTTTGTAACCGACTCCTTTAAACGCGATTTTGATCCACTTTAAACGAACAGTTTTAATAAATACATACTTTGAACTCTTACAAAGGATCGGTAATAACAATTTAATGAGTTTGAGCGTGTTTTTTTTAGTTTCTTAACTAAATTATATTAATTATTTCATTATAATATATGTCGACGTTTCGAACAGCATTGATTAGAAACGATGGGCTTAACGATATTTCACAATAATTTTTATGATCACATTTTAGAGTTCATTTGTTGAATTCAACAAGTCCCGAAAAATCTTACATTTTATTTGACTTTTTACGAGTTGGCGCTTGATTAGTATACGAATGACTCGAATTTATTACTTCAAAGGTCGGAGTTCAAATTGTGTCGTGAATATCTCTATTTTAGAAAAAAAATATATATAAAAAGGTATAGCACAGTTTCTCTAATTTTTGGGTTATCTTCTACGATACAGAAGTATTTTCAAAAAAATAAATGTTTAAGTTATTACGAAGTTTATTTAATTTTATAGTCAACGTCAATAATTTATTTTGTAAACCTACTAGATAGAGTTTTGTAAATTACACCTTCTACCTCGA